>NC_135658.1:79683675-79983675 GCF_964188315.1 Podarcis muralis
GGAAAGAAAAAAGCTGAAGAATACAGTTAAATTTCTAAGTTCAAACCAGGTCATGTACAAACTACCCTGGTTTCTGATTTGGGTTTGCAGGAAAAGCACAAACCATAGTTTGCAGGTGTGAATGAAGTCCCAAACTTTGGTTTGCCTCAGACCAGGAAATAAAACAGCAAAATGGCATGTGTAAGGATGGTGTGCACAAGCCTCAAGATCTAACAGACTTGTGTACATCTGAACTACCCAATTGCTCAGAAGCTCCCATCACACTTGTGTCTGACAAACAGTCCACTGAGGTGATTGCAACTCACAATGCAAGCACAATGTGCATTGATCTATCAAGAACCACCATTACTTAAAATTGACAGTTCCTGCAATGCATATTATGCTATTCGCATACAAAGAATGACAAGTAAAGTGCACATAACTATTTATGGTATACAGATACTTTTAGAAAAGCGAAGAGAGGGAATGTCGACAGAACATGTTGTAAGTACCAAGAGGTTTAACGTACAGTTTGGATATGAAGTATGACTAACATCATATGAACTGTGGACACACTTTCTAAAGTCCTCTGAACGAAATGGCCAAGCATGCAGAAAGGCAGGGGGGAAAATCACCTTTTGCTCCATTAGAAACTTAGACTGCTTGAAGTCTGAGAAAGCATAAAGATGGTGGACTGCTCAACAGAAAGGCACTGATGTTTAGTCTGATTTCCCCCAGAAGGTTGAAGAAAGTACCCGTGTACATCATTTACAGTTTAAAGCAAGGTAGCAGTGATTTAGGAAAAGGAGGTTGGAAGACAGGAGCATATTGGGAGAGGGAAGAGAAGAAACACAAGGAATAAATCTGATTAAAGGCTAAAGGCTTTCTAGTGCATATTACAAATACAAGCAACAAGTTGCCTAGGAAGGAAATACTAGACAGTTCTTATTCCACCCATTAGATCTAGTCACTTAAAACTTGCAATACCAGACTTCTTAAAATCACAGCACATAGTTCCCTTACTACGCCCTTTTCTAGATGTCTTGCTCAAGTAGACAGACATCCAGTGTGTTAATAGTTTTTACCAGCTTCTGTTAGGTGACCACCATAACTCTAAGAGCAACTGTCAAAATGCTAAGGGATTGTTCAACTTCCTAATCGTACTGAATTATTTCCATACTATTCCTGTAATTTTTTTACAGGCTACAGTACGCTAATTTGGTTCTTCGCTTTGAACTTCAAGCTATTCCCATGGTCCAGTTATGATTACCAAAAAATAGGTCATTCAGATTATTACATAAGAGTCAGTACGATGTGGATTATACAGGCGAGCAAGATTTTCTTTTACATAATATCTAAATATCGATGATCTCTCTAAAATCATCAGCTGGGGATTAACAAGAAGGCAACTCACTCAAGGCATTCAATACCGGGTGGGGATGATTTTGTCAGGGCAAATTTGGTGAACATGTTAAAATAAAATAACACATAGACTGATCCAGTGGCTTCTGCTGAACAGCCATGGTTCTACTTGCAACCATGTCTGGAATTACATTTTTGCTTAAATTCCAGCGTCAGGTTTTTGCCTTGCAAGTCAGGCTGCTTTGGAGAAATGCAATGATATTCAGGAGGGGAAGGGGCAAGGCCAGAGTGGTGCAAATACACCAGTGGGAGTGGCAGATTTACACCACCAGTGTGTTCGCATCGTGTTGGCTTTGCCCGTGCCTTGCCCCTCCCCTTCTATCTCCTGGTAAGTAGCAGTGACACAGATGATTAAAGTCCAAGCGAGTGGCTGTAGTCCACCATGTTGTCTGCTACTGCTGAATAACATGGAAACATTTATGCCAAATTTAGATATCTGAATACCTGCCCTTGCCCCCCTAACCCTCTCCAAATACTGGCATTTTAATTTGGCTAGGAACTCTGATCTTAGGGTCGCCAAATTTCAAAAAGTAAAATTTCTGACACCCACAAAGTTGTTGAGCTAGTGATTTTTAGCTTTCAGAGTGGTTTCTTTTTCCATAAAGGACATGTCAGGAATTTTCCTGACATATGGCAAGCCTACTAATCTTAAACATCCTGGCTTGCAATTTATTTACTGTGTATAACCACCGGCAAGCTGATGGCAGTGTTTGTTTCAGTGCTGCAAAAGTTTTGTATCTTCAATTCTTTGCGAACAATTAATTGGCCTCGTCCAGATGAAATTCTCTCCTACCTCTCTTTACACACAGCAGAGGAATGAAATTGCATCTTTCAACCTCAACTCAGCAGTCAGGTATGTCTGCCTTGCCTCCAACCCCACTAGAGATCCATGCAAATTGAATAGGCTATACACAGGCAAACCCAATGTATATAAATGCAAATTGTGCAATTGATTTCCTCTTCAAAAGCCCAGGAATTATCTGCTTGATTTAGGACCACGCAAGTTGGATTTTACATGTGTACATCCTACTCAAGGGCTACAGTTTATTCAGGACAGGGGTATCTAAATTCTGCTAGAACAGGAGAACTTGGTGAGTGATCTTATTTTCTCCCACAGCACATAAGGAAGTGGTAAGTGAGAATAGTGCCCAAACCAGGTAGACTTTCATTTTCAAATTATTAACACAAGAGAAGCCACAGGTGTATGAAACTAATTTGACGCTTCATCATGTAGCTACACAGATATTTGAAATTCAAGAATATTTTTAGCTATTCATCAAACAGAGGGAATTAAAGAAACAACAGATTAATGAAGGAGATGAAATATTGCTAACAGAAATATGATGCAGTTTTCATTAAACAATGTCTTTAATACGAAAAGCATCTGTTGAAATTTCAGGATAATCTTTCTAGAAACTAGGCTTCAGAAACAAGCAGCTTCAGTGTTCTAGCTAAACAAGCAACACACGTTATCATTCAAAGTTCACTATAATTTCTAAATTGACAACGTACTAAATTGTACTGATGGTTCTAGTTATTATCTTTAATGAATGATTTTTTTATTTATTTTGCTTAAAAATACTTTGCATACCTGAATTTGATTCCTCTCATTTTCAAAATCATGTTTATTATATTCTAAGCCAGTATTCTAGATTGAAAGCTTCTTCAAATACAATGGGCAATAAAGTGATACATAAATGTAGGATATAAAACTCAGTGGAGTTGTTTGGAAGGAGGGAGCTGAAGCTATCAATGCTAATTTGCATAGGTTGCCATTATAAGTTAACCAAGTTTAAAACAGGCTGCTGAACAGTTTCGTGTTGCTTTGTGCTGCCGAAAGTAACAGAAAGGGGGCTTTGGGGGGGGGGGAGGTTATTAAAAAATTAAGAAATATCAGCCCTGCATCTGTGATTGAACTTGCACTTTCCCCAGATACTTAAATTATTATACTTTCTTATCCACCTATCCAAGGTGGGTTACAACGATATGAAAATACAAAAAAATCAGTTAAGCAATTTACAATTGGAAAATTAGGGTGCCTGCATAGTGTTAGGTGCACCTCTATGTGTTTGTGGGGGGTGGGAATAGCACAGCTTAGAGGCTGCTACAGGGAAAAGACCTCTCTCACTGTCATCTATGCTAATCTGAATAGGGCATCTGTAGAGAAGGAGATTGTCTTTCAGACATTTGAAAGCTAAGACATTTAGGGCTTTTAAACACTAATGTGAGCACCCTAAATTCGGACTAGAAACAAACCAGCGCAGCTCTTTTAGAACAGAGGTTATGTGAGTTTAAAACGTCTGTGTATGTCTGTATTAACTCGTATCTTGGGGCTTTTTCATATCTGGAAGCATGCTGCAGGGTACTAGCGAAATGGGTTTTTTTGGGGGGGGGGCAGGATATAAACTGAGTAAAATAAATAAATACAAATTTATTGGAAAGCAAACCTCACACACCACCCTTGGCCACCTCACAACCATCAGGTATGCTCACACCAGAACTCACTGAAATTATAAATAATTCTGAAAACGCAAGCGAAAAATGGAAGCCACTTTGGTGGTGAGGAAAAGAGACTTAGAGGGCAGGTTTTCAGCAGGGCACTAGTACTAACCTTAAGCATGCAAATCCAGCCACACTTGTTTGTAAAAATAAGTCCCTTTTGGCCTCGGTGGAACTGAGCAGACTTCTCTGAGATTGGGCTATAAATCTAAGATTAGGCTTCCATCATCAATTATCAAGACTATGGGATGTTTACCTGGATTCTTTCTGTTGCTGTAGGCCATAATTGCCTGCATAAAATTTTCTTCAGAACATCTGGAAGAAGGCTCACCGTTATGAGCATAATAATACCCAGCCATGCAGGACCGCTAGACAGCATTTGCATGAACACATAGTACATCCTCTGGTAATTGAGAAAAGGCCTAATTGGGCAGAAGAAAAACAGAACACAACCATGGTGGATAAATGAAGTCGAACTCAAAATATAGATGGTTTCAGCATGCAATAATAATAATAATAATAATGTTTATTTATTTATACCCCACTCATCTGGTTGGGTTTCCCCAGCCAATCTGGGCAGCACCCAACAGAATATTTAAAACACGATAAAACATAAAGCATTAAAAACTTCCCTAAACAGGGCTGCCTTCAGATGTCTTCTAAAAGTCAGAGAGTTGTTTATTTCCTTGACATCTGATGGGAGGGCGTTCCACAGGGCAGGCGCCACCACCGAGAAGGCCTGGTTCCCTGTAACCTCACTTGTCGCAGTGAGAGGACCACAAGAAGGGCCTCGGAGCTGGACCTCAGTGTCTGGGCACAACAATAGGGGTGGAGACGCTCCTTCAGATATACTGAGCCGAGGCCGTTTAGGGCTTTAAAGGTCAGCACCAACACTTTGAGTTGTGCTCAGAAATGTACTGGGAGCCAATGTAGGTCTTTCAGAACCAGTGTTATATGGTCTCGGCGGCCATTCTTATCCTTATTCTTACCTCACTGTCAAATTGTGGCTAGGTTCAAGGTATTAGTGTTTCATAAAATTTCTCTTTGCATTAAGACAAGAGCCTTCTGGGTCAAGCCTAGCTAGTCCAGCCTGCTGTTCTCAGTGGCCGGCCCGAAACCAGAACCTAAGTGAAACAGCACTCTGCCCTCTTGTGACTCTCAGAAACTGGAATTAAGAAACATATTGTCTAGACAGAAGAGGCAGATTAGAGGCATCGTGGCTAGGGTTATGCTGCCTGAAGTGTGGGTTATTAATATTTTAACATAAATAAATAGTCTGCCATCCCTTGTATGCGATTCCAGAAGTGGCATTTTCAATTATGCTTCACAGGTGTTTCTTACCAGATGATCCCTCCCCAGAGAAGGGAAAAGACAATGTAGAAAAGCAGTGATCCCCAAATCACAAAGTGATTGATCCAAGTCCAGTAGTGTGTATCCAGTGCAAGCTGTAAAAATGTATATATATATATATATATTTAGATAATCACCTGAGGATAGATGGCAATATGAATATGTGAGTATTCAGTTTCACACATAGATTTAACATGTTGGACTCGACATGACATGTACCTCCTATAACTTTTAAACATACAAAACCAATGTGATGGGCAACCACTGAAATTTAACTCTTAAACAAGTCAACAAAGCTGACAATCTCCTTTATATGCTAAGAACAGACTTCCTTGCACGGCGTTCTACGTAAGGCTCTCCAGGGTTTCAGACAGAGACATTCTTAGCCCTACCTAGATATTCCAGAGACTGAATCGGGGATTTTATGCAAGCGAAGCAGATGTTCTACCACTGAACTATGGCCCTTCTTTAATTCAATTATCAAGAGTCACTTACGTAAAACAATTTTGGGACCATAATCCATCCATTGAGATAACCATCGATCAGTTTTTTCCAAAGCAAAATGTGCCAGAATTAAGTTTTCCTGGAAACTACACAATAATGCTTTGGCCAGATAGTTCTACTCTTTAATTATATATGCATAGAAGCTGGTAAGAACAGATGCTAAGAGGTGTTTTTGTTTTCACATGTAGTTTGTATGAATGAAAAGCAGGCCATAGGCTGAACCTTGCCTCAAATCAAGCCCTGGTAGAAATACACATTGACTGTTTCTTGTGCAATAAGTAACAAGTCCCAAGGGGCAGTATTGCTGGTTCTTTATTCAACAGTAACTAAAAGTGCACCACAAGCTATTCAAGCAGATGGGTTAAGGCAGGTGGCTGCTTTTATTGAGATTCTCTGTGGAGAGAAGATATTTCTGAGAAACAGGGACAGGGGAAAATAAGAAGAGCACTGCTAGATCAGTCCAGATGTCTAATCCAGAATTCTGCTTTCTGCAGTGACCCAGCCAAACGCAAACAGAAAGCTCTCTCCTTCTGTTTAGGGCTTTGAAGTACAGGGGAGATACACAAAATCTGGTCCACACCTGTCAATAGGTGGGGTACCACATTCTGCACTAGCTACTGTAAAGGTTCCAAACCATCCTTATACAAGGGAATAGGACATCTCCAGCCCATAAGTCCACCAAGTTCCTTAGTATCATTAATTGTATGGTGTCACACTCTGACTGATGGAGAAGGCACAAAGTCTGGGAGGGCTCCCAGACCCAACTCCGTCACTGGAGATGCTAGGAAATCTTTCTACCAGCTTCAGCTGGAAGGCAATGGCAGCTGTTCCTGGATCAGGGTGGCTTCACAACAGTTTCCCATGTATTGGTAACTTCAAGGTTGGATTTCTGAAATGCACACTTTGTGGGGCTACCTTTGGGGTTGGTCTGGAGGCTGCAGCTAGTACAGAACATGGTGGCTAGAACGCTTGTGAGGGAAAATTACTACCAATCTGCTACCAGGCCAAGATTAAAGTTTTGGTTACTTGAGAGACCACCTTATCCCTTATTTACTCACGATGTCATTGTATTCAGCAGGAGAGGGGTTTTTCCCCAAGTCTCTAAAATATCAGAAGCCTGCTCCACAGTAGTGCAGAGCAGGGCTTTCTCTGTGGCTGCCCCTATGGAACAGCATTTCTCTCACAGCATAACAAGCAACCACCACTTGTACTCTCTGAAAACAACTGAAAACATTTTTGTTTTGATGGGCTTTTCCCATTCATTCACCCATATTTGTTTTTGTCCTGAATTGACTGCCAATATATTTCACTGGATATTTTCAAATTCCGCCATTATAAGGGAAGACAGGGGAAAGAACCTTTCTCTATTCAGTTTTCCATATAAGCTTATAAACCTCTGTCTTTCCCCCCTGAATAATAATAATAATAATAATAATAATAATAATAATAATAATAATATTTTATACCCCGCCCATCTGGATGGGTTTCCCCAGCCACTCTGGGCGGCTTCCAACAAAATATTAAAATACAATACAGTGGTACCTCGGGTTAAGTACTTAATTTGTTCCGGAGGTCCGTTCTTAACCTGAAACCATTCTTAACCTGAAGCACTATTTCTAGGTTAGCGGAGTCTGTAACCTGAAGCGTATGTAACCTGAAGCGTATGTAACCCGAGGTACCACTGTAGTCTATTAAACATTAAAAGCTTCCCTAAACAGGGCTGCCTTCAGATGTCTTCTAAAAGTCTGGTAGTTGTTGTTCTCTTTGACATCTGGTGGGAGGGCGTTCCAAAGGGCAGGTGCCACTACCGGGAAGGCCCTCTGCCTGGTTCCCTGTAACTTGGCTTCTCACAGCGAGGGAACCACCAGAAGGCCCTTGATGCTAGACCTCAGTGTCCGGGCAGAACGATGGGGGTGGAGAAGCTCCTTCAAGAATACTGGACCGAGACTGTTTAGGAATGAGGAAGTCCAAAACCTTTTAGCCTTCCTCCATATTGGAACATGCTTCAGGAAGCGGTGCCAGTTTGGTTTCAACACACATGTAGGAGATCATACCTTCAAGGTAACAGTGAATACCAGCACAGTGAACACCAGTGTCCCAAAGGTCCAGTTTCCAAACATCTATAAGGAAAACATTCACAAGAAAAAGAAGTTTCAGGTTATACAGTCTAGTATAGCGAGTTTCGTTTAGTATTGTGCAATGCACGAAAAATGTGGAAGTGTACACATTTAAAACTTTCCTGGAATTAACGCAATTATTCAAGGGGAGATTTTCAGGTAGCCAAAATGGCCTCATCTATGCACAAGACAGAGGGAGTCATAGAAACTCTGAGGTTTGTAGACATAAAAAATGGGGGGGGGGCAGGAATCCTAACATTGGGTGGAGGGGATGATGGGTACTGAGTATACTTAGTGGACACAGAATGCTGATTGACTGCGGGGAGGGGGCAGAAAACCACATGGAAGGGGAAACCTGAAGAGGAACACTCCACACTGCAACCTGTATGCCAGAGGTCCCATTTTTTTTTCCAAATAGCAAGAAACATACGCATAGTGAATGTGCCACTAATATATTCTCCCTTGCACCTTCATCACCTTCAGAATACTCTTACCATTTGCTCTCCACTAGATCGCTTGCTGAAAGCATCTTAAAAACTACAAACTTTTTTTAAAAAAATGAGATGAAGAGAACAATCATTCTGCCTTAACAATAAAGGGGAGCAATGGACATTTTTATTGTATAGTCATGATGTGCTTGTCTTGTGAGGTTCTCTTTTGTTATCTGGGTTGTATGGATAAAATTCAATAAAAAATACTTTAAACAAATAAATAAAAAGTGGGGGGAAGTTTAGACTGCAGTCTTATACACCTGTGGCTAAGCCTTTTCATACAATTTCATGGGCCACCAATTCCAACACGGCCTCTTTTGTTCAACCACAAAGTTGGATCCAGAAACCACAAGTGGAATTACACTCATGTAAGAGCTCCCTCTACTCTACCTGAGGGCCACAGGTCTCTCTAGGATTTAGTATGGGGGTCAAAGTGAGAAGGTAAAAATTGGGAGTAATTGGGCATCTTTTTCACATTTCATCTTCCACAACCTTGCCTTTTCCAGAAAATTTCCATAGTACTATTAGCATCAAAAAGTGGAAAGAATTAGAAACCGAAATTAGAAACGAACAAGGGTGCAGGATGAAATCTCAGGAAATTTATGTTTACTGAATAAGCCAAAGCATTCTGCTAAGCAAAAGGCAATCATTTAAGTTTAGTTACTTCTAGTTTTCATGGTGTTATCAAGAGGTTGGTGGCTGATAATGACAAGAGTCAACATTTTAAAAGTGAATATAAGCCACAAAATCATGCCTTATTATTAAAAATCCTATCTTCATAACAAGCTAAGGCTCACAAAGCTGGTGTTTTGTGTAATGAATAAAAATAAGATTAGTCTAATTTCTATATTACAGGAAACTAAATTTACATATAACACAGATCTCACAAGGTAAAAGTGTTATAATAAAAACAAACAAAAATGCAGTATTTATCGTTGCGTAGGTATTTTAATGCTAGGGACAAGAAAAATGCTATTTTGTGGCTGTACATCCTTCTTGACTATAAAACTATGAGACATTCCGGTTTTGTAAAAAGCTGTGAAAACAAGACTAACAAAATCAGACTCCATCACACAAGCTGATCTTCCCTTCCCACTTTTACAGAGAACAACTATGGAAGTGAGAGCTGGATTATAAAGAAGGCTGATCGCCAAAGAATCGATGCTTTTGAATTATGGTGCTGGAGGAGACTCTTGAGAGTCCCATGGACTGCAAGAAGATCAAACCTATCCATTCTGAAGGAAATCAGCCCTGAGTGCTCACTAGAAGGACAGATCCTGAAGCTGAGGCTCCAATACTTTGGCCACCTCATGAGAAGAGAAGACTCCCTGGAAAAGACCCTGATGTTGGGAAAGATTGAGGGCACAAGGAGAAGGGAATGGCAGAGGACGAGATGGCTGGACAGTGTTCTTGAAGCTACCAACATGAGTTTGACCAAACTGCGAGAGACAGTGGAAGACAGGAGTGCCTGGCGTGCTCTGGTCCATGGGGTCACGAAGAGTCGGACATGACTAATCAACTAAACAACAACAACTATCTTATCAAGATAACTTGATGCCTGCTATAGAACATTCTAGGACAACTAGGCCAGGGTGTTGAGGCCTGAGCACTTTAGCTGGCTACATGGAAGACACACAGGTAAAGAGAAATGCCACCAGATGGTGGCATTCCACTTGTTAAACCCAGAATATCCAAGATAGTTGGAAGAACAGGAACTCAGTAAGGACACATATTTGCTAGGACAAAAAAAATTCCTTCCAGTAGCACCTTAAAGACCAACTAAGTTAGTTCTTGGTATGAGCTTTCGTGTGCATGCACACTTCTTCAGAACTAACTAACAAGAACTAACTTAGTTGGTCTTTAAGGTGCTACTGGAAGGAATTTTTTTTGTTTTGACTATGGCAGACCAACACGGCTACCTATCTATATTTGCTAGGGTAGAACCAAGATAGGGAGAGTCTTTTTATAGTCTGTAACAATATTTTTGATGGCTGAAAGTTCTACACATTTGGGATAAATTATTCCACAACAGACATTCGCCAGCTAGTTGCCATTTACTCCATTTAGGAAAATGAATTATATGTAATTGATATTGATTGACATGAAAATTAACCGACTGCCTAGAAGTTGAAGGTTATTACTTCTTTCCATGACCTTCACTGTTGGAAAAAAAGAAGTCATACTATTATGTGCTGATGGAAGAAGTATAAAGGTGATCCTGAATCTTGTAGACAAACTGTTCAGTTATTTAATTAACCATTGTAAATTGTTCCATCACATTATATGTATTATTATTTATAAGTTAGGGCTCCAAACTGTTGTCAGTTAATATAATACTATACATTATAACTGTAAACAAAGATTAAAATTTGACTTTCTAGTTAACATATTTAGTTACTTGGAAAAACTTGAAAAAACAACAACTTAAAGATAACAATTCCTCTGTTATTTGCCTTTTATTGCTTTTATTATAATATTAGGAACCACAGCCACCTGAAACTATCAGCGGTCAGCTGAAAACTCCTTTAGGCTTTGAAATGTAAGAATACTGATGGGTCTTGAATTTATTACTAACCCCACTCCTTTCGTAGTCTAGGTGTGCTACTATGAGAAAATATTCTGTATTACTACGGTTCCTAAAGAGAAGCATATTAGCTGATAAACCTTTTATAATTATTTAAAGAGGTAAGCATCTGTAAAGAGTATGCAAACATCTCAAGTCTTGAACTGCTTTTTCCTGCATCACCACAAACAAACTAAGCTCCCCTGTGGTTGCCAATTATTTATAATCTAGCATGACCTTGCCTCACGAGAGCTTGTAGCATGAGGATGACTCTGCAGCTGTAACAATCTGTGCCCATGACAATTACAGCAAGAAAAAATATATGCAATGAAGAATATATTCTGCAATGACTATGTAGCAAACCAAGGTTATGTCTTTGGCCTCCCTGCCTTTACATTCAGGTAAACAAGAACAGAGAGTTATTTCAGGTGCATATGGAAGTCAGCCCATCTCGCAAGGAAGCTAAGAGGAGATGGGGCAACCTGGAAAAAAGAAGGATAAGAGGAGACATTGCCATCCCGACCTGGAGATTCCAAGGGTTGGACTTTCTTTGCAGCATGTAGATACTCTATCACTGTGCTGTGGTCCTTTCCCAACCAATAGTAGCCTGTTTTCAAGCCTAATTGCAGTACAAGGAGCTGTGCTTTGTAGGGCGTGGGGCTGCAGCACATGGAGAGGGGATTCCCATCACCCAAAAGCTGCATGGGACATCCTATGGGCCAGAATTGGTCCACAGACTGCCAGTTCACCACCCCTGCACTAAATCATGTCTACCCTAATTTGTACAAGTTCGAATGAGCTGGAATAAGCCTCAGATATCTGCCTTCCCATCACCTCTCCTCTTCTCTGATATTCTTCTTGCTACCTACCTCATTCCCATGATTTATTTTCTGAAGCTGACCAGATAAACAGTACATTTGCTTGTTTATTTCTGAACACCAAACTTTAAAAAAGCCCATCCAGAAATCTATTAATATAATTTGTGTAAAATTAAATAAACATAAAGAATTAGCTGCGCAGGAAGAGAAAGTAACTAGAAAAGCAGGTACACACTTATAAGAAGCAAGATATGTATATATTAAAAACCTATAGCCTAAAGTTCTTTACTTTTAAAATGCAAATTAAAAGCTGCTTTATTATGATTTCAGCACAGGAGGAAGGGAATAAACAGAAATTGTAAACTTTGGGTTTTAAAGAGAAATATCTGATCTGTACTGAAGTTGGATAGGGAAAAAAGGAAAACTCACATCATGACAAAACTACAGTAGTCTTACCATGTGGGTGTTGGCTGTCATTAGCTGAGGATAGGAAGAGAAGCAAGTAGCAAAAAAGGAAAAAAAGCAAGACACAAATAGACCACATAAATGTCAACATGCAAATAAAAAGCAGAAGGACCTTAAAATTATATCTAATGTCACTTAACAAGTACAAATAGAAATGCTTTGAATGGATATATGTTGTTCTTTTCAAATTAACCATGGTGTTTATTACTATGATATCTGAATGCACATTTCTTAAAATGGAAGTTATGAATAAATCAAGCAATACCAAAATATAAAATATGCATCAATGGCAAAATGAACCATATTAATAATATAATGGTTCATAAAAGAAACCTTTTCTTCTTAATGGTACCATAACAACTTACTACAGCTTCTTGACATTCAGAATTAGATTTTACCATTCCCTGTCAAACACCTCATAAGAACCACAAACCTTTCCTTTTTCTAAATAACCATTTTAATGGGAGCTAGGTTATGAAATACTGGATCATACTTAGTGAAAGGGGGGGGGGGAAGGCATAAGCAACACTTAAGATTATTGACACATCATTTCTTGATGTTAGCAGAGCAGCTTTAATCAAAGTAGATACTCACCTGTCCATTGCTGGTCACAGTTGAGCTGTCAAACAGGAAATAGGCACCAAAGAAAAAAACCACAGCATCAAATACTCCCAAGAATGTCCAGTAAATGAATACACGCCAGCGCAGGTGAGCATTCTTGGCAACGTCCCTGAATAACGACAAAGTTATTAATTCTGACATGTTAAAATAGAGAAATGTGAAACTGCACAATGCTTTCTTAAGTGACAGGAATGTTCTAGTTTTTAAAGGTGACCTGTCAATAATGCATCTCTCTGCATGCCTAAACGGATGTCCAATACTTAGGTGTACCATAAAGCTCTCCAATTATAATCCCAAGTCCTTTTAGACGGGAAGAATCAATACTGTCACGAATGCTGACCTCATTTTAAATAATAAAACGTAACACTAGAGGTCTCCAGAAGATTTGCTTTCGTTTCAAGAGGCTGGTCTTTGTAAACTGAAATAAGCTTCGCGTTGTTGGCATTTAAAACTACTTTTACATTTTAGCTACTACTTTTACATTTAGCACTGAACCTGAGGAGACATGCATCAGTTACGTTACTGAGGTCATTTACTCATCAGTGATCTTGTTGTGAGGAAAGTTAGGCTGAGATATAGTGATATAGGCCCTAGATAGCCTAGTAAGCCTTGTGGCTGAACAGTTTTTGAACCCAGGTGTTCCTGGTCCTAATCTGACACATTAACTACTACCTTACATTTTCTCTTATATATATGCTGTATAATGGTATTGCTACAATTTTTGCATACACACAAGTTGGCAACTTCCATAAAAAGTCCCTTTGTAGAAATGCCTTCCCACAAGACATTTAAAGCAGATTCACACAATAACCCCTTAATGAGGAAATGCAGGAAGGCGTTGCTATTGCGACCATTGAACAGATGCAGGTACAGAATCCTTGCTGCTTTTCTTGGTTACCTGCGGAACACAACTTACTATATCCAATGGTAGTGGTGGCAGCAAATAAAAAAAATTGCTTCATGCACTTTGTCACAAAGAAACCAATGTGTGAATCTGCTCACATTTACAGTGATACCTCGGGTTAAGAACTTAATTCGTTCTTAACCTGAAACTGTTCTTAACCTGAGGTACCACTTTAGCTAATGGGGCCTCCTGCTACTGCTGCACGATTTCTGTTCTCATCCTGAAGCAAAGTTCTTAACCTGAGGTACTATTTCTGGGTTAGCAGAGTCTGTAACCTGAAGCGTCTGTAACCTGAAGTGTCTGTAACCTGAGGTACCACTGTATTAACGTTATTTTGGTGTTGGTACGTTTATTTTACTATTCGAGATAATTTTTCACTGAAAATACATGGTACGTTCCCCATGTTTCTTAAAAGGCCAAAGGAAATGTTCCTGATTACAAAACACCCCACTGCAAAAGCCCTGTTCAAGGTACAGTGGTACCTCGGGTTACATACGCTTCAGGTTACATACACTTCAGGTTACAGACTCCGCTAACCCATAAATATTACCTCAGGTTAAGAACTTTGTTTCAGGATGAGAACAGAAAACATGCAGCGGCGGTGCGGTGGCAGCAGGAGGCCCCATTAGCTAAAGTGGTACCTCAGGTTAAGAATAGTTTCAGGTTAAGAACGGACCTCCGGAACGAATTAAGTTCTTAACCTGAGGTACCACTGTATCTCTCACTGGTCCTCAGGAGTCTCCCCAGCCTCTTCCCCCCACCCCCGCTGCCCCACAGCTTCTTTCGCCTGACTGATAATGCAGTCTTTGGAATGCAAAAGCCCCCCCCCCCCCATCCCTGACCTACTTCAACATCTCATTGTTTCCCCATGCCCCTGGTCACCACTGTCTATTCAAAGAATGTTATGAACTCTAACCTGTACAGTGTAGGGTCTCTCTTGAGTGTATCTGAACTGACATGTTGCTCCATGAGACTATACAGCAGGATAGGAAGTGAAGTGAAGCTGATATTGTACAGGGTAAGATACGCAGTATCATATAAAGGCTGCAGATGGGGAAAAAACAGATTATATTAACCGGCTATAATTTAATTTTATGGTACTGTAATAGCGAAGATTTAAAGTAGGGAAATAAGCAAGTAACCTTATTTAATGCCATGTCCACTGTCCTGTATGTATTTCCCAGCTATCCAAATTCACTGTGACTGCACACTCCTCTATTCACGTAACGCTGGGTTTCCTAAATTTTGGTGTCCAGCTGTTTCTGGAATATTTACCGCTTGCTTTGCCAAACCTTTATTAGGCATTACAAATATAAAGGTAAAGGGACCCCTGATCATTAGGTCCAGTTGTGGCTGACTCTGGGGTTGCAGCGCTCATCTCGCTTTATTGGCCGAGGGAGCTGGTGTACAGCTTCCGGGTCATGTGGCCAGGATGACTAAGCCACTTCTAGCGAACCGGACCCAGTTCCGGCCGGGCTCCCTAGGCTTGCGGATAGCAGCTTGCATCCTGAAGCCTGGGGCGCGCTGAGCAGCGTGCCCCGGGCTTCGGGCAGATATCCGCAAGCCTGGGGAGCCCGGCAGGAGTTCCCACCGGGCCCCCCCAGGCTTGCGAATAGCAGCCTCCAAACCCGACCTGGTTTGGAGGCTGGCGGTGGGGAGAAGCGCTGTTTTACCCACCACCAGCCCCACAAGCTGGGGGGACAGCGGGGAGGCGGAGCACAGCCTTCCCGCTGTTCCCCGACCTGGTCTTTGGGGCTGGCGGTGGGGGAAAGCAGCACTCCCCCCCCAGCCCCAAAGAGCAGGTCGAAAGGAACCTCTGGAGGCTTCGGGTGAACGCACCTTGAACGCACAGAACGCACCTTGACTTAGAGGGGGAGAACAAGGAAAAAAATTTTTTTCCCCTGTTCTCCCCTTCCTATGGTCCGGTGCGTCCAATAGAGCGAAAAATACGGTAAATAAAAGAGCAGAAGAGACAGCGGTCTGCTGGGTGAAATAAGACCTGTCCTCTCAGGTGCTCTTTAAGCTAACACTGCTTATAACCTTACTCACAAGGGCAATGAATTTTAAAGATTTTAGGGTCATGCCACTTACTCACAGCTGTGTGTGTGTTTTTATACTGAATTGTAAGCATGCTTCAGGGAGCATATCTCATTATCTGTGCTTCTGATAAACCAGAAAATGCTATACTTTTTCATTCAACACCATGCAAAACAAGATAAATTGATCAAGATACATTTAAAATTATACTGGACCAATAAAGAACATGTTTCAAAATATTAACTTGGTTTAATGATAAAGGGGGGAAAGTTTTCTGAGATACCTGCTGTGAAAACCCACAGAAGAACTGGTATAAAAACTGAGGAAAAATGAAACAGACATTCTGGAAGACAAAAGCAAGATACGTTGCATGACATTACCGTAGTATAAAAATGAACTGGCAGCTACACAAATTCAAACACATATTTAAGTTCAACTGAACACAGAATTTAACTTTTGAAAAAAACAAAACTCGATAAAAGGGCAACTCCTTCAGTACTACATTGATTATGGCAGTGTAGAAAAGCTGTTTTTAAAAAGTGGCAAGCAATTAAAATATGTCGATGCCTTGATTTTTGTTTGTGCATTCTTGCCCACACCCTGGAAATGGAGATAAGAGCAAAAAAAAGTTCTAGGGAAATACATGTCTAAAGGTAACGTCTGGGGAACATAAAGTACAGTCTGCAAAAGGAAGGCGAGGAGGACTTGGACAACAGTCGCAGAAATGGCTGTTGGTGATACGGAAGCAAGCACAAAAAAGAAGGCAAACAATGCAGCCCTCAGGAAGAGGAGGCAGAAGCAGTACTGGATGGTTGAAGAAACGAATTGCAGTCACCCAGAGCTCATCCAGACTTCCCCTTGCCCTGCCATATCTTTACCACTGAATCACAGCAAATTTATAAATCGGGTTTCTCCAGAAATACATTTGCTCCGATTTATCCCTATAAAGAGCAGGTTTTCCGGAGGAAAGTGGCAGGGCAAAGGGAAAACGGCTCAGAACCATGCTTTCTAGCCTGAGCCCTGAGATTACTTCAGGTCCAAGAAGTGACGCTGCAATGGCATGAATTCCTGAAATGCTGCATAGCTGTCTCTCTACGCTTGTACATATTAATGACACAATGGAGGAAACGTGGAGACACCGATACACAAATAAACAGGCTCAGAACCAGGAACACATATGCATACTGCTACTCCCCACTCTTTCTTTTCCTGTGTAGTAGACTATAAGCTTCAGACTAAGAGATTTCAATAGTTTATAAGTTTTATTGTTACATTTGAGTTTACTCATCAGATTATTTACAGACGATTGTCGCGCTAAGCCTTGATGTTATGAGAGCAGTGCATTGCTGCAGAGTTTAGGCTAGTTCAAATGGTTATTCAACACTGTGCTAGAAGTGGAACGTAAACATGTTCCCACGGCAGAAATAAATCCTTCACATTGGTCCACATTTATATGTCTTTGCAATACTTATTATGTCCTATGGGGTGCTGTTGCTAGATCTCCTTGGTGAATTTGGCTATCCTATTTTACCAGTGAATTGGTGCATCGATTAGTATGTCAAAGCGACAAAAAGGTGAAATAAACAGGATTTGGCTTACTGTAGTGCTGAGATGAGCTACTCCCCGAAGGAAACAAAATACATATGCCTAATGTGCTGATCTGTTGTTATAAAACACCTGAGGTTGGCATTTTAGATTTACAACACAAGAGACTCTGTTGTTGTAAGCATACACTGACGAAAGTTATCACTAATATGATCCGGCTATCAGTGTAAACATAAAAACAAACCCATCATTCTTCCGTTCGGCTTGGTCAACTGAAATTAGAAGCTGATTCACGTTTGCAGCCATCAAACCACTTGCTCTTTTACTTACTACATTACTGGATATTCTGGAAGTAAGTGGTTTTAGGAAAACAGGTTTTCCCCATATCTAGGAAGCAGAGTAGGAGGAATCTAAAGTTAAACTGGAAGAACTGGAGGTCTGGAAGGACGATGGTCACACAGTGGAATCCAAGACAACAAGTTTCAAAATAATCTGCCTCTGTCTAAACTGTTAACAACCATAATACAAAAGCCCCAATATACCTTATAAAAGAAGTATTGCACAAGTTCAGATATCCTGACATAATAAAAATGCCCATGAACAAGCAACATTTTTTTCAAATGTTTAAATTTGGGTATTGCATAGTCGCTGTTTCTTGCAGCTTGGCGGCCTTCTTTCCCAATAAGGCCTGGAAGGAAAAACAAAATGGCAGAAAGTCAAACGATGCAGTGAAACTGAACTGGTGATACTTATCATTAGATTTCGTTTGAACTGGGAAACTATGGTTAGCAGGTTCAGAACAAGCCAGTATCTTCTCTCTCCATCATCATAAACTGAGGAAGAATCACTTGCTCCTAATGTTTAGGAAGTTTCTGCTGCTCACAAAGTATCTTCCACCCAAGAGTGAAATGGAGACTTAGCTACTGATGGGAAAAATATGTACTCCTCCACAATAGATTGAAGGAAACAATGGCAATGATACAAAGTACTAGGACCATAATAACCAGTGACTCAATATTACATTATGAGAAGGATGACTTTAAACTTGACCATAACAATCCACTTACCAATGCCAACGTGTGCTTCTAGGATCATACTGACATCATTTGCTCCATCACCAATTGCTAACGTGATTGGATGCTCCTTTGACCATTTAATTAATTTTACAATCTGGAAGGGGGAAAAGGTGCAAATGTTACATACATGTTTCTAAACTGCACCATTATGCTCAATGTTCCACTTGCTAGATATTTCGGCGGTGGTGGAAACTGAACCAAGTAAGAAGAAAGGACATTCACTTCACAGAATCTTCTATTTTCCAGGCAGTAGTGAAACAGACATTTGTGCCTGTTCACACATTACTTTTTAAGGAAACTCAAAATTCCCCTTCCTTTATCATGGAGAGAAAATAACAACCAAAGATATAACTGTATGATGTTTATTTGAACAGATTATCTCCACAGCTACTTGGCAGAAAATCTCTATTCTTTCTGATAAAAGATTAGGCAGCCAGGGAAATATTTCATTCGGCAACATAACCCAGTTCACTTAATACTTCTTTTCCACAGCAAGAGGAAGAGGCAGATTTCGCTTTTCTACAGGAAAGTAACGGCTGAACAGGCCCCAAGATGGGCCTAGTTGTTTTCTTTCTGTCATCCTTATATCTTTATCCAGTGTTATTCCAATTATCTACCAATAAAAGCCTAATCAAAAGAATTTCCAAAACACACCTATTCTTATTTCCTAAACACAAAAACACAAGGAAATAGAAATAACAGCTTTTCATGTGAGGTTAATGTGTAGCCTCACAATGTAGCATCAGCTGAAAATACAGCACTTTTCCTTAGTTAAATGAGCTCTTTTCCAAGTAGCATGTCAATCCCTGAAATCTGCTTGAAACATACATAAATCAGTGGCACAGCAGGGTGCCATTTTAATGTACCATTAACTAATTGCTTTCTTTCAGAAATTCTTTCACTCATTTCTCCTTGTTTTTTTCCATTTTTTGCTTCCATTATCAATCACTGGAAGGTGGGTATTTAAACACAACACATTACACGGAGACTTTCAATATTTATATAAATATACATTTGTCATGTAATTGAAGACGCGAAACACAAACCTGTGCTTTTTGCAAAGGAGCCATGCGACAGCATAGAACTGCGCTGCAGTTCCTACAGATTTCAAGGAAGATCTCTCTGTAGTTACCAGAGCTCCCATCTTCCCGTGGTTTCATTATTAATGATAATGCTGCTCCATCAATAATTAAACCATAATCTTGCATTTCAGCTGAAAGCCTATTGAGTGACAAAAGTACACAAATTAATGCTGGTTTTGCAGTTTAACCAACTGTGTTTTATACAGCAGCTGCTTCAAAAGACATGCTGAAATGCAGCACACTCAGGGTATTTTGGGTTGCATGTAACATAGGGCTAAGGCTACGGTTCCTTCAGCTCAAGGATTTATCAGTGTGCAATGGAACATTCTTCCTCTTTTCTCCCCCCTTGTGCATCCTAATTCTCTTCTCTCTGTTAGCCCAACCCTCCAAAGAAGATTTGGGGACAGAGGAGGGAGGCATGCAGGGGGAGGAGAGGGGAGAAAGTCCCATTCCTTGCGCTGACAGGATAATTTGGTTGAATACCGTCTTTTAGATTTCTTGCCATTTGAAGTAACTAACTTGATACAGCAATCTTGTTTTTGCCTCCAATTACCACTGTGGAGAGTAGAAACCCCACCACTAGGTTTTTGTTCCCTCTACGCACTAGGGTGCTCTCACAAGAAATCTATTCCCTCAATTTCCAATTTTGTTGCACAGGATAAAAGGTAAAGGTAAAGGGACCCCTGACCATTAGGTCCAGTCGTGGCCGACTCTGGGGTTGCTCATCTCACTTTATTGGCCAAGGGAGCCGGCATACATCTTCTGCGTCATGTGGCCATCATGACTAAGCCGCTTCTGGCAAACCAGAGCAGCGCATGGAAACGCCTTTAACCTTCCCGCTGGAGCGGTACCTATTTATCTACTTGCACTTTGATGTGCTTTCGAACTGCTAGGTTGGCAGGAGCAGGGACTGAGCAACGGGAGCTCACCCCGTCGCGGGGATTCGAACCGCCGACCTTCTGATCGGAAAGTTCTAGGCTCTGTGGTTTAACCCACAGCGCCACCCGCATCCCATAGCGCCACCCGCGTCCAGGATAAAGCCAAGCTATTTTTACATTTTGTGGGGTAATCTGCCGCCTCTCTCTATATGAACCTACCCAGACCTTAAGATCACCCTCTGGGGCCTTTTGTTGTGTGCGTCCTCCATGTGAGGACCGGAGGGTGGCAACATGAGTGCCTTTTCTGCAGTGGTTCCCCGTTTGAGGACTGCTCTCCCCCAGGGAGGTTTGGCTGGCAACTTCATTATACACCTTTAGGTGCCAGGCAAAAACATTCTTCAACCAGGCCTGTGGCTGGCTGACATCCAATGCCATTTTAAAATGTATTTGGGGGTGGGGGAGGCAAGGACTCCAATGGGACCAAGATGAGCACTAGAGTTAGCTGTGACGCAGTGGCCAGGATTTCTGATCTTCTAGCCGACAACATTGATCATGTTTTGCTCCATTTCTGTTAGGAGTTGATCTTTCAGAATGACAGCACCCATCTTTTGGAAATCCCTACCTATTAACATTAGGATTATAGATGACAGATATAGATAGATAGATGATAGATAGATAGATAGATAGATAGATAGATAGATAGATAGATATAGATGATAGATAGATGATAGATAGATAGATGATAGATAGATAGATGATAGATAGATAGATAGATAGATATAGATAGATAGATAGATAGATAGATAGATAGATAGATAGATGATAGATAGATAGATGATAGATAGATAGATGATAGATAGATAGATGATAGATAGATAGATAGATATAGAGATATATAGACATATAGATGCTTTCTAAAAGCCTATGTAGTACATAATTTAGAATCGGCTTTTTAATTTTGTGTATTTAATCTGTGTATTTATCACACAAGATAATGATTAGGTAGCTAATGATTGTGTACTGTATTTTTCCATGTATAAGACTAGGTTTTCCCCACTAAAAAATAATGTCAAAAATTTTGGGGGCGTCTTATACATGGGGGCCATCTCCCCCCATTTTCTTAAATCAGAGTCCCCCAAAATAGGGGGGCGTCTTATACATGGGGGCGTCTTAAAGATGGAAAAATACCGTATATCTATATATGTTTTTTTAAAAGCTGTTTCCGATTCTGCCGCTGAACCAATGCCAAAAAAAGGATGCAAATTTTGATTTTGGTTGAATTGTACTTTATACATACCCTGAGAAGGTGTCCCTTGTTAAGCTGCCGCTGTGCCTTAGGACAGTCTTGCTTAAATCAAACAACACATCGTGCAAGCTCTGCTCCTCTATTTTCTTGGTAGTTAACTCAAGTATTTGAGTATTTCTTCTGAAGAGTTTGCAGGCGTAGCAGGCAGCTGCGGCAGTCTCCATTTTGTCTCCCGTCAGAACCCAAACCTTAATGCCAGCTTTTTGCAGGGATTCGATTGTATCAGCAGCTTTTTCCTGTAATCTTCGAGATACCAATCACAAATAGTTATTGACAAACTTTAAATTAAAAATTTAGGGCACTGACTAAAAGGTTTCTATCATATCGGAAAACATGGCGGTAAAAAGGAGTTTGGACTTAAGAAGCCTTTGCTGTCATGCAATATTTTATTTATTTATTTACTCAATAGTTTTCTCTCTGTTGATTTAAAGAGTTCAGATGTTGCAATCCAGAGGAGCTATAGTGTATTTTAGTGCCCTTCACCTGTCTGTTTTAAAGCACATACTGTATAATCATGCTTCACAGCAATTTACGCCATAAACTGGCAAGATGCAGCAAGTCTTTCAATTGCTCACAACTCAGTCTCGTTTTGTGCAGTTTGAAAATGAATTAATTTTTTTGTTAGAACTTTAATATCTTTTAGGATTCAAACCAACAGATACTAACACTGTCTATGTCATACTGGCTTTAATTTGGTCTCCGTAGTAACTTAACAAAAACAGAAAAACTTGTTTTTCATCTGCTTTGCCAGTAAAATAATTAAAAATATACAAAGCTTAGGTAGGCAAATAATAAAAATTGGATGTCTTGAAAAGTATTTGTGGGCATTCCCTGAACCCCACACATGAACATAAATAATTTTTTATTCTACACTACAAGCTGCACTGATAGCAAGGTAATTGGTAGGAAAGAAGCCATTTCTTGTTGCAGTTTTCTTGTTGCAGTTTTCAGCTAATCAGCATATTCCCGGGTTCAAACCTGGTGGCTCCAGAAATATAAAAATTAGGACCAGTCTAAGAAAGGGGGAGTGAGGAAGAGAGATAGAAAGCAAGCTAAATCTATACATTCCAGGTTGAACAATATGTTTCTATTCCCATTAGGCTGAGTTTAGCTTGACTACAGCAAAAGAGGCCTGAAACAATGAAAAGGAACTTCGTACTAAGTAAGGGCTGATCCACAAAACAAAACCTGAGCGAACACAACAACTGCACTTGTTCGTAATCATCCTTTTGTAGCCTTCTCTCTCCTTTCCCATTCAAATTTAGACTGCAAGCTTTTCAGGTCAGGGACCTGTTAAGTTGTGGGTGAACATATCAGACGACACACCGATTCTTCAAACAGCTCTTGTTTATTCACAGGCCAGAACAGAAGAGAACTGAAGGGTTCGGCCAGCCTAATTATATAGAGCTCCACTACAACACAACAGTAACCATATTCTGTAACTATCCAATCACTGAACGTCACTTTCAATCCCTTATTTGCATATGTGGACCTGAGTGAAAACTATCTACAGTATCCCCCTGCTGGCCCAAGGTGAGAACTTCAGTACATAACAGGACCTTTATTGCTTACAGAGCTCTGTAAATCACAATGTGTATGGAGACCGCTCAATAACGATGATGGCAGTGGCTGCAACTATGAAGAAGTAGAAGGAGGAGTGATATCAATAACGACTCTCCCTTGCTCCTACGATTACTAACCTTGGACACAGTTTGGATGGGTGGACACAGTTTGAGTCAGAAACTGAGTGCACGTTACAAGTATTCTTCGGAAGCTCAACCAAAGTTTGTGTGGCCAGCGGAGAGCAATGGAAACGGACTTTAATGACCCCCCCCCCCATTTCCAGGGAAGGTTAAATGCCAGAGAGACAGTGAGGCTACCTGTTTTCAATGCATCCTTGTTTCTTTTACAGTATGTAATAACATCTGGGCCCTGGTGTTTTATTGAGGCAAATACACATGGTGAAAGTGGGAGCATTTTGATGCAATGTACGAGTGGGAAGTCTTGCCCAGTTTGCGTGGGATAGTCCTTTATTTTCCTGCTTTCATTTTTATTGAGTTGGGAGTAGGTTGTTATTTTTAATGACTGGGACCAGAAAACTTGCTGTCAGGGAAAAGGCGGGGTGTTAAATAAATATGCATATATTATAATTATAACAATGTTTAGAGATTATTTTATCCCAGTGCAATGCATTCTGAGGTTTTTGTCATTTCACAGTACGATTAGTTTCTGTTGTGGAAACAGTTTGTAGTGCTGCTAATTACTGTGTGGCCACATTGTAAACTACTAATTGTTATAATACTGCTTCTAAATGCTTCTACAAGACAGTAATTGAGTCAGATGTGCTAAGAAGACATTAATGGGTCTGGCAGGGCAGTGGGGTGGGGGGTGGGGCAGAAAGGATGCTTCCCCATTCAGAGAGGGGGAGAAAAGACACTTGCAAAAATTCATTAAGAAGGATTAGACAAGTACAGGGTTTCTTTTCTTTCAGCTCCGTACCACCCCTTTCATTCCAAATTCTGGTTTGTTAACTAGTTTTAAATCTATTTTAGGAAACGTTTACATTATTGTGTATTGTCGGTTTGACCGCTGTTGTGGTAGAAACACAGCACATAAATCTAAACAAAGAAAAAATAAATAAATTGGGCTCTCTACAGACAACTGTGTCTCACTGAGACACGTATGAGCCTTTTGCCCTTGCATGCAGCTCTCATTCCCTTGATAAGGAAGTCTGGATCGTTCAAATCTGAAAACTGTGGTTAACAGGTTCTGAGGAAACCAGGACCTTAAACCAGTTTTCAAACTACCATATTTTTTGCTCTATAAGACGCACTTTCCCCTCCTAAAATGTAAGGGGAAATGTGTGTGCATCTTATGGCGCAAATGTAAGCGGGAGGCTCTGCTCAGCGCTTAGGGCTGCCCTTCTCCCTCCTCGGGGAAAAGCCCCCAAGAGCTGCACACACACTCCACACACTCTTTAAAGGGGGCACGGCTCTTAGGGGAGCCTTAGCTGCACACAGCCTCTCCCAGGCAGGGATGAAGGCTCCCCTTGCCCGGGAGAGGCTGTGCACGGCCAAGCAAGAAGCCAGGACAGCCAGCGGGATTGCTGCGCAGTGCCCCCTCTCGCTGTTCTGGCTTCTGACTTAGCCGCACGAAGCCTCGCAGGGCAGCGGGGAGCCTTCATCTCGCTGCCCTACGGAGGCTTCGCGTGGCTATCCCTGGCTTTTGCGGGAGGTGGGGGAAGGGACAGAGCACGCGGCTCTGTCCCTTCCCCCACCTCCCAGAAAAGCCCCCAAGAGCCGTGCTCCCTTTAAAGAGCGCACAGCTCTTGCGGAGGTGGGGGGAAAGCCAGTAGGCTTGCTTTCGCTGGAGCCAGGAGGGCAAGAGGGATCGGTGCGCACCGATCCCGCTTGCGCTCCTGGCTTCAGGGATAGCCCCGCAAAGCCTCCTGAGCGAAGATGGAGGATTGCTCCCTCTTAGCTCAGGATGCTTTGCGTTGCTTTCTTATTTCTTGTTTTCCTCCCCCCAAAACTAGGTGTGTCTTATGGTCCGATACGTCTAATAGAGCGAAAAGTACGGTATGTTCATGATCCTGGTGTGGTCTGAACATAGTAACCACCGTTTTCTTGGTCAGAGAAAAAAATGGGAAACTATGGTTTATTAGACAGGGAGGTATTCAAATACATTTTTGAGTTAACACCAGGGGACTTCCCTGTCTCTCCTACCCTCGTGCTATCCCCAAATCTGCTCCGGAGAGTAGGGGGAAACCGCAGAACAGATTTAGGAGGCACATACAAGGAAAAGAGGCCTACCACGAAGAGAGGAGGGAAGAAGGTTGCATGTGCAGGGAAGAAGGATTGTAAACATACTGGCTTATTAGTCAACGCATGTGCAACCAAACCAAAAATAGATAATTTGGTATCGAATATTTTGCTTTTTTGATTGCATTATAATTTGGAATGTTTTAATGTGGTTTTTATTGGATTGTTCAAATGGAAAATTATATATATATATATATTGCTTTAAATTAAAAGAAGTGCACTAACCGGTCTTCAACTGCTGTAGCACCAAGCAGGATAAGTCCCTTTTCTATCTGCTCATATGCCTCAGCCAGTTTCTTCTCCCGATCTCGAAGGGCCAGTTTGGCCTCCTGCAAATGCTTCTGCACATTCTCGTATTCTTCACAGGTGAATTTCTTATACGCTACACATAACGTCCGCAGGCCCTCCTAAAGGAAATTATTTTAAAAGCACAGAGACGTGTTCATTGAACGTCTTCTGGAAATTTTCAGTTCTGCAGGTTGTAATTTAGGTTTCTGCCTCGTGTAGTGGTTTAATTGACTTGAGGTAAGAATGCAAGTTTATCGCTTGCCTTGAGCAAGGCAACAATTTGGTTAACTTGAACGTTGCCTCTGGAGAAGGCTATGAGAAAGCTGGAAACCCAACTTCTCTACAGTTTTGGGAAAAGAAAGAAAATACTGTTGATAGAGGTGGGCAAACCAGCTATAGCTTCCATCAAAAACCCATATTTGACAAGCAGAACTACAAGATTCTTGAGTATCTCTAAAGATTTATGCTGTGTGTGTGGCCTGTCACAAAAAGTGCACTGAAGGAGAATGGAAGTCAACACAACGATGACTTCCTCATCTACACTTTGCCATCATTCCCTTATTTAGGCAAGTTTGCCCTTACAATCTGACTTTTGCAGCTTTCTGCCTTGAATGCACACAATTTGCACATAATAACTGCCAAATGCTGGATCTTACCACTGCATTGCGCTCAACTCTTGATCTAATCTGGTCTATTTTGCCTTCTGCAACTCTGGGGAAAATAGACGAATCTGCTCCTTTACAAAATAGAAATATTTCTCCTGGAAATGTAAGCAAAACAAAATTTTAAAAGTGGGTTAAATTCAGATAAAGCCCTTGCTGTTCTGAACCACAGGTTCAAAGGATAGCACGGGGGAGTGGCTGGGTACAGGGATATCAAAGAAGGATGTCAAAAACACCAGAGTGATTAGCTCTAGTATTATTAAAAGACTTACAGCAAAGTAGCCTGGCAGGTCTCCTAGCCTCTGCAGACGCAGAACAGACAATGCAGCAAGGAGGTGGCTTGTCTGCCCCGGGTCTGCAAAGGCTAGAAGACCTGGCAGGCTACTTTGCTGTAAGTCTATGCCTTTCTTTAATAAAGATCTAGAACTGATCACTCTTTGGTATCTTTGCACTCAACGACTCTCATGATCCCTTCCCTTTGGGCCTATAGTTCAGAACCCTTGACACCAAAATATAAAAAAAGTCTTCTTATGAAACAGCTTTTTGAAATTATCACACTCTATATTAAATGGACTCAAATTAAACAGAGTCAAAATTACAAGCATACTACAGTCATACCTTGGTTTTCCAACAGCTTAGTTTTGGCTCCCGAATGCCACAAACCCAGAAGTGACTATTCCAGTTTGTGAATTATTTTTGGAAGCCGAACGTCCGACGGGGCTTCTGTGGCTTCCGATTGGCTGCAGGAGCTTCCTGCAGCCAATCAGAAGCCATGCTTTGATTTCTCAATGTTTTGGAAGTCGAACGGACTTCCGGAAAGGATTCCGTTCGACTTCCAAGGTACGACTGTATTCGAAAATATGATGGAATAGTAGAAAATGGCAAAAATCAAGACAGGCTAAAGAGCAAAAGATCTGTGATAATCTGAGGCCCTTCTTCATGTACTCCCTTCCACAATAGGTCTGGAGGGTGAGAACGGGGCCTTTTTGGCAGGGGCTCCCCGTTTGTGGAATGCTCTCCCCAGGGAGGTTTGCCTAGTGCCTTCGCTACATATCTTTATGTGAGGAGCTAAAACGTTCCTCTGTAACCAGGCCTTTGGCTGATTAAACAGTCTATGGCCTTTTAAATGTGTTTGTGGGAGGGGGGTGGTATTTGTTGTTGTCCTTATGATAGGTATTTTGTGTTTTCATTTTGTATTTTTATGTGATAAAGCACCCTGTGATCTTTGGATGAAGGCAGTATATAAATTTAATAAATAAGTAATAGATTTCAGAGTTAAACCAAGTTCCCAAGAGCTTAGGGACTATACTTTTTTCTTTTCTTTAAGTACCTTTTGCCGATTTAACTATCACACTCATTCGTCTCCTTACAGAATCAAAACTAAGGATTTCCAATAGTTCAAACCTAAAGGGGGGAAAACAAGGACATGTTGTAATAACGTAATTTTTTATATATACACACACACGGAGTAAAACAGATGTAAATCCATGGTCCCTGTGAGATAAACAAAGCGTTTCATTAAACTCCATACCCTTGGCTCAAAATCCAAACTGACAGACTTGCAAATCACCCCCGTAATAAACCATACAATCAACGAAGCAAAGTGTTTTTCTCAAAGTTAACTTTTTAAAAGGCCATTAAAGACAAAACATACTTATGTACAGGACAACAGTGCACAACTTACCTTTCAATATCATTTTCTCGATTCAAGATTTCCATAAAATTGTCCTTCAGTCTTAAATAGGTGTAACCAAGCCTGAAATTCAACCGTAGATACACATCAGAAGTTACAACAACTCACTGTATGCCACCGAGTTTACAGTAGACTGAACTGTGTGGCGGCTTGTGTATTACTAGAAACAAACTTCTCTAAATTTCATTTACAGATCACAAAAGTTATTATTTGCTCAAGATTTCTCTGTGGTTTTGTTTCTCATTTCAATGTTTTGAGAACAATCCAACCACATAAGCTGCTCCCACAGTTCAGGACCATTACTTTCCACCACTTTTCAAAAACACTTTACTTTTGGCTCCCCCTGTACTCTTGCATGGACATACAGACACACCTAAGTACCTCATCTGTGGCATGTTCACCACACCCAAATGACAAGAATCAAGTAAGTATACGATGAGGATGGTATTAATCTTTTCCTCCCCAAAAGATATGGGCACAGAAGTACCTAGACCTACAGACACCTGGACCTGATTAGAGCCTGCTTCATAACAAGTAGATTATCCCCACATGATACGTTATCATCCCTGCTCCCATCCAAGATGCTCCCATTGCAAAACATACCTGCTTCAAAGCTCTTAAAGGCAAAACACTCCCTCACTTTGAACACCTGCTCTAATATTGTGCTGGCAGGAATAGCAGAGTAGTCCTTAGTGTCCCATTACACATATAGCCTGTAAAGTTGTACAGCTGTTGTGCTGTGTACCTTGTAATGAAATTCTACCTTTCTGTTTCTTGTCCATTCTCTCTCCACTGCCCCAGCCACCCTGCATGCCTCCCCCTTCTACTAATGTTAACAGTTCTACCAGCTCTGAGCCACACAAGTTCTCTCCAGGAACAGTAAGCAGGTTTGAGAAAGCAGAAGAAAAGTTTATTTTTCAAAAGAGACATTCAAACAACACCTCCCACGCAGCAAGGCCTGACCTCTCCCCCTCTCTCCATTTCCTGTGTCCTCCTCACGTTCATTTTACCCTCAGCATGTCTATCACTTCAGGGACACCTTCACAAAGATATTTCTCCCCAACGGCTGCCTTTGGAGTTACTATCAAAGGAAACGAGTCTCAGCTCTCACACAAGCTGGAAAAAAGGCATTATGGTCCATACCTCTGAATCCCTTCCACTAAAGCAACTTCATCAGGGGACGATGAAATATACACGGCAGACCTCCCCGACAGCTGTGCTTTCTTCAACCCATCCACGTTGTCATCTTCCTTCACTTGAACGGTGTGACAAAGGCACAGAGCACGGAAAAAGAGTTCTTCTCTGTCCTAATAAAGAAGAAGAAGAGGCGTTTGGACTTGATATCCTGCCTTTCACTCTTCTTAAGGAGTCTCAAAGCAGCTAACATTCTCCTTTCTCTTCCTCCCCCACAACAAGCACTCTGTGAGGTGAGTGAGGCTGAGAGATTTCAGAGAAGTGTGAGTAGCCCAAGGTCACCCAGCAGCTGCATGCGGAGGAGCGGGGAATCGAACCAGGTTCACCAGATTACGAGTCCACCGCTCTTAACCACCACACCACGCTGGCTCCCAAGAAGAATGCTGCTAACACAGATTTCCAACTCCGAGGGAATTGGCAACAACATTTAATACTTTGCACATGTAACAGTAGCAGCTGAACAGACTAGGTTGTCATGCATTATTTAAGTTCACACACTAAATTCTTTTGGCAAGTTAAAGGTTGTTTGTGGGAGGAAAGTTGCCCATCCTACACTCTGGCATCACCTGAGATGCTTTAAAGGCCTCTGCGGACTAACTGGGACCCTCCTAAGCAATGCAGGATGCTGTTGTTCTCCCTAGAGTCCTCCCTATCTCTGGACTCTCATTTATGTTTCAAGCCAGTTCATCTTGGAACAACAGTGACTTTATTGAGACGGTACCATTGGAACAGAAAAGGATTGCAAAGGATTTAGCATACTGACTAGATAAATTGCTATAAGCCACTTTAATCACAAGTGTTTTTGTCTTCGCTAGCTTGTTTGGAGCAAGGGTATCCTTCAGCTTTGCAAACTATTATTTGTAAATATTATGAGCAACAGTTCTTGAGTTATAGCAAAGCAGGAATGTTGTATTAACAAAGGGGGGGGGGGGGATGGAAGATTCTGAAAGCAAAATTCCTACCTGACAAAAAGCTACTTTATTTAACTGAGCCCTCCCCCCCTCCAAGTGTCATGTTTTCGGTATTTAATAATAATAATAAAAATCTTCGTACTTTGCCACTTCCTCCTGGGGAAGAATCAATCATATCAATACCAGCAGAATCTGGGAGAATTTGGCCATTACAGATGACATGAGGAACATACACATGGCCCTCAATGCAGCATTCTATGAACTCCATATTGTTCTCTGTTAAGGTCCCTGTTTTATCTGTGAAGACATATTCAACCTGAAGAGAAACAAATAGAACAATTAAGAATTAAAACAAGAAGAACAGAGCTGGAGGGCAAGGCAGGGGAAGTCAGATATTTTGATAGATGAAGGTTTTATGTGATACTTTTTTGTCCTCTGTCCTTGAAAAAGCATGCAGTACTGGTCTTTTCCAGGTGAGGCATAGGAACTTCCAGCCCATGGGCTTAACCTGGTTCACCAGAACTCTTTACTCTTTATTCAGTTCTCGGCATTATCCATATGACACTGAAATGCGTCCAGTTCTGGGCACCACCACTTAAGAAGGAGATTGACAAGCTGGAAAATGTGCAGAGGAGGGTGACCAAGATAGCTAAGGGTCTGGAAACCATGCCTTATGAGGAACAGTCGAGGGAGGTTGGGAATGCTTAGCCTGGGAAAGAAGAATTTGAGAGATCTAATAGCCATCTTCAGATGGCTGTCACATGGAAGATGGCGAAAGCTCGTCTTTTCCTGCTCCAGAGAGTAGGGCTCGATCCAATGGATTCAAGTTACAAGAAAGGAGATTCTGACTAAACATCAGGGATAACTTTCTGACAATAAGAGCTGCTCAGCATTGGAACAAACTCCCTCAGGAAGCTGTGGACTCTCCTTCCTTGGAGGTTTTTAAGCAGAGGTTGGGTGGTCATCTGTCACGGATGCTTTTGTTGAGATGACCTCTGGGGTCCCTTCTAATTCTACGGTTCTGTGATTCTATGACACACTGCCTTTTCTTGTCCCATTGTACAGAGAGCTGGCCATGCAGGAAGAGGTATTTCCAAGTAGAATGGTCTTCTCAATATCCGCAGGAATCTAAATATCAGAAACAGCTGCAAGATTTGTAGGATAAATTCTACGTGACTTGTTACCTGCCCCAACTCTTCATTGAGGTCAGACGTATTCACCAGCGGCCCTTCACCTGTTTCTTCATCAAACATTTCTTCATCCCAGGTAAGGAAATAAGAACCAAGAAACTTCTGCATTTCTACTGTGACGTACATGGATACAGGAATGATGTAGTTGAAAAGAACCATGAAGGCAAGGAAATCTGTAAATGCTGTAATAAACTGCCAAGGCGGAGGGGTTGGGGTTGGGGGGACAAAAAGCAAAGAATTTATTTGGATATACAGTAACAGCAAGAATCTTAGGTGCAATCAAGCAGTTGGATCGACTTCTATCAAACATGCATAGGATTGCACTCTTAGGTTGCAATCCTAAGTACATTTACTGCAGAATAAGTCTTATTAATGACTGCACTGTTAAACATTTGAGATATAGAATCATAGAATCATAGAGTTGGAAGAGACCACAAGGGCCATCGAGTCCAACCCCCTGCCAAGCAGGAATATAACTTAACTTCCTCTCTTTCATCCCAGCATAAAATTCTGCCTCATCCAAAATATTCACTGATCTGCTCTGCAAAAACAATCTTTAGGTTTATTATATTGCTTATATTCTAAAATACATATTTTTAAACTGTAGGTGTATCATGAATAAAAATCAAGTAGTTAGCTTAGGCCCAGTGCAGCCATAATGGGCTTACTCTAATAAACTTGTTGTTGGTGCAAGAAGCTTGTTGGTGCATGAAGAATTGACACGTTCAAGCACATTCTCCTCCTTGCCTGGCCTTCTGTTCCTTTGCACAGAGCTGCAGACATGACTTCTGTGTTTCTTAAACTAGTTTTCCACAACATCCCAAGCAGGAAACTGGTTTGAGCATTTCCTTCTTTCCAGTTCATTTTTCCTTGTTCATGTGCTAAAAAAACTTTTGGGTTTTTTGAGCAGCCCAATTCACATGCACTTTGCCACTACTTGCTTTTAACTAACAGAAGCCCCAAAGAAGATACACAGAAAGAAAAAGCTTCTTTATTCAGATTAACCTGTAGGATTGGAAGGGTGGTGGAGCAAAGAATGTTCCATATTATTTGCAAAGGAAGAACACTCTTGAAGGCATTACCAAGCAATGTAGTTATTGGAGATATGTAAGGGCAGAAATATAGCAAAACTGCATTATCATCATCATCATCATCATCATCATCATCATCATCATCATATGCCATTTGTATCCAGCACTGCCACATAGGTGACAGTAAGGCTTCCATCAATGGAACAGGGAGAAAAGCCATTTTCAGCAATTCCTCCCTCCTCCTCAGAAGGTATGGGAAATCTTCAGAGCAAATTTAGTGAGGCACTGAGGGAGGGGGAAATAACTGAAAACCACTTCTTTTCCCATTCTACTGACAGAAGCCTTATCATCAGCTGTAGTGACACTATTGCGCAAAACCCTTAAATCTTTTATTAAACCTCAAGTTATTCACATACCACATTCCTTTTCCGTTCCAGTTCTGTTTTCTCATTATACCAAGGCTCATCGCGAAACTGCTCACTTTGCCACACGTATTTCAGGACAGTATTTATTAGTGATTTACTGATCAGAATACAGAGGTATACAATAAGAAATACATTCATGGATCTGAAACAAATGAGAGGAAAAGGTTTTTAGCATAAGTAAAAAAAGATATATTTTTTTTATGTATGTTAGCATGCTTTTGATTTAGTCTAAGCTTTCCCCACCCTCCATGTAAATTTGACACATCTAACAAATGCAGCAAAAGACCTTTTGCAGAAAAGGCATTTGCAATTCATAACAGGGAATAAAGGATTGCACAGTGCATATTACAAAGGTTATCAGTGCTTTTGATGAATCATGACCCACATGTATTATTTTGGTTTTGATAGGTGGACAAATGTGCAAATATCCCTCAGGCTACACACTATAAACCAAACTTACTACATCCTCGGTTCAACACCAGTTATGATTAGCTCATTCTTCTGGGATGACAGGGCTAGTTGTGAAATTGCCATGACCAAAACCATTATCTTTGTCTGAACAGTACTAACATGTGCATGCAAAGGCATTTCCAAAGAATTCACACTCCCACTTTTCTTCTCAGGAACGTGGGAGTGGTTTCTTACATAGGACTGCCACTATTTCGTTCTCACAACAAACCTACAGGTGAGGTTACGCAGAAAGTACATAAATGAATATGCAACATGCTGCAAGACTGAATGATAATCTGATTTCCCCGGTCCAGATCTAACAATCCAGAAAGGTGTTTTAAATTTGTGCATTTGGCTGTTTCCAGAAGCAAACCAGTGAAGGAGGAACTGGTGGGCCTTTCAGAGTTGTGTCATATTACATGCATTTTGCATAAATCACTATGTGGTTAATGGCAAGCACTGATCACCCAGTATAGTTAGAGGTGCCACCAAACTTGTACTCCGGTGACGGGAAATCATGACTGTGACGAAGACGAAGCAAGCATTTTGTTTCCCCAATTCTTCTCCAGCTCAGATGCAGTGGTAGTTTCCTTGCAGATGGTAAGTCACTGGGAAAGGACTCTCCCTCCCTGCTCCCTTCTCTAACAGACTGGTATGCTGCAATGCAGCACCTAGGAGCCCTATGGGGAAACTGCATTTTTTGGGATATTAGGGGCTTTGAAGAATGGCATGTGCTACTTTGCAGCATGGCAGACCACCCAAGAGCGGAATGCCCCTCCTTTTCTTCTCCCTATAGCTTGTTGCTGCCATTGGCTGTGCCAGTACCCTATTAAGTAAGGTTTAAGGCAGGCAAATCCAAAGTCTTTTTGGGGGGCCTAATTCCGCCCCCCAGACGGTTTTATCTGGCCCCTCCTGTGGCAGTTTATTTATTGGGGTTAAATCCTTAAAAAAAATAACTTTGGGGTAAAATCGTAAAAAAAGGTCGGTTCACTTCATCAAATCTGGCCCTCTTTGAAAAAAGTTGGGGCACCCCTGGTTTAAGGGAAGGGGTTTGTGGGGATTGGTGGATATGAAGTGGATCCAATTTTGACTGGTTCAGAAATAAGCCCAAATATTTCCCGGTATAATGTATGAAACAAACTCATGCTTGTCTGAAAGAACAAGACAAGTACAAAGAATGGCATCAGAAGCAGGGCTTTTCCCCCCAGCTAGAACTCGCTGGAACTGCGTTCTGGCACCTCTCAGTTTCGTGCCATTATAAGAGAACAAGGAAGGTGAGTTCCGGCATCTCGTTTTCGAGAAAAATAGCACGGATCAGAACTTTTTCAAAGCTAGCAGTTCTAAACTGGCAATCAAGTGATGACTGTATCCCAATGTGTACGAACAAACAACAGCAGAACAAAACCTTCATAGCAGGCTTACGGCACGATTAGTTATTTCCAAAACAAACAAACAATGATAGGGGTTTTTTGCTGCTTCACATCATGCAGACATTTCCTTTCCTCTCCTGCTTCCCACTGATCTTGCCCACACATATATGCATATTAGAAGCACTCATAGCTTTACTTTTCCACAGCAGATCGTTTCTGAGATTTTGATTGGTAGTTCAATGCCATTTTTGTTTCCATGCCTGTGTAGATAGCAACACCTGAAACAAACAGAAATACTATTTCATTAAAAAAAAAAAATGGATGTGGGTGAATGTGCATATTATGTAATATTACACACAACCGCTAGCTAATGCAGCTAATTACACATTCTATTAAAAAGGATGGGATTGTGTAGGAAGACACAGCTGTGGGCCTGATTTAGTGAGTCTGTTAATGGATGCATTAACAACTGCATACATTCAGCTGTAGGGCGCAGCTGAAACTGGAAGTGGTGGGATAATATTTGTTCAAGTTTTTAGGGAGGGGGGCTTTAGGGCAATAAAACACATCTAGCATTTTAGCAGATTTCTTCCGGAAGGGCACAAAAAATGTTCATCCGTTCAGACTGAGGGCAATGCTGATGCAGGAATCATTTCCCTTACTAGCTCTGTTTTCCCTCCATAATCATATTACCAAATCGGATTGGCTACATAATGTAACGCCATAATTACTATATGACAACCCCCAATTTGATGAGATGGCCAGTGTGACGAAATCTGGGGAAAAGACAACCCAGAAAAATGGCAACAGACTAAAAAGCAAGGAAAGAACAACAACAATAATAATAATAATAATAATAAATTTTATTTATATCCCGCCCTCCCCAGCCGAAGCCGGGCTCAGGGCGGCTAACAACACTAAAACAGTACAACATTATAAATACATTCTAAAAATTAATTAAAATACAAATTGATGGCAACCATAGACTAAAGCTTTGTAGAGATTGCCAAAGGAGGAAGTCAGGCTGCGCCCTGACCAAAGGCCTGGTGGAACAGCTCTGTCTTACAGGCCCTGCGAAAAGATGTCAAGTCCTGCAGGGCCCTTGTCTCTTGCGACAGGGCATTCCACCAGGTTGGAGCCGCAGTCGAAAAAGCTCTGGCTCTAGTTGAGGCCAGCCTAACCTCTCTGTGGCCTGGGACCTTCAAGATGTTTTTATTTGAAGACCGTAAGTTCCTCTGTGGGGCATACCAGGAGAGGCGGTCCCGTAGGTACGAGGGTCCTAGGCCGTATAGGGCTTTAAAGGTTAAAACCAGCACCTTAAACCTGATCCTGTACTCCACCGGGAGCCAGTGCAGCTGGTATAGCACCGGATGAATGTGATCTCGCAGCGAAGACCCCGTAAGGAGTCTCGCTGCGGCATTCTGCACCCGCTGGAGTTTCTGGGTCAGTCTCAAGGGCAGCCCCACGTAGAGCGAGTTACAATAATCCAGTCTGGAGGTGACCGTCGCGTGGATCACAGTGGCTAGGTCAGGGCGAGAGAGGTAAGGAGCCAACTGCTTAGCTTGGCGGAGATGAAAAAATGCCGCCTTTGTTATAGCTGCAATCTGCGCCTCCATGGAGAGGGAGGTATCGAAGATTACACCCAAACTCTTAACGGACGGTGCTGGCACTAACTGCACCCCCGCAAGCAGTGAATACCCTATTTTTTTGCTCTATAAGACGCACCAGACCACAAGACGCACCTAGTTTTTGGAGGAGGAAAACAAGAAAAAATATTCTGAATCTCAGAAGCCAGAACAGTAAGAGGGATCACTGCGCAGTGAAAGCAGCAATCCCTCTTGCTGTTCTGGCTTCTGTGATAGTTGCCCAGCCTACATTCGCTCCATAAGACGCACACACATTTCCCCTTACTTTTTAGGAGGGAAAAAGTGAGTCTTATAGAGCAAAAAATACGGTATTTGCAGAATTAAGTGGTTATTTAGGAATGATTTGATTTGACTTCAAGAACACTATTTTCAGCCCCCAAATATAATATATATTAATATATTAAGTGTTATAGAAATTAAACCATCATCACCACCATCAAAACAGATAACAGTCCTTTTCAATGGGTTGTTTTCCCCCATTTCTTATTTTTTTTGCAGAATATCCTCTGTACGACATCAGAAGATGCTGCTGAAACTTAAATATCCTCATTTATATCTCTGAATTAGGACTGTTATTGCTTTTATAGTAATTTACCAAATATTTTCTCTGTGTTCTTCAACGTAGCTCCTCTAAGAAGCACATTTTCAGATCCCAATGGCCTACAAAGGTAATAAGTGGCAAATATTAATTAACTGTCTGAAGTGGCAGAATGAAGTGTTTTAAACACAAGATAAATAAGGTTAAGTTTAGAAAAGAAAATAAGTTCACATTCCTGAAATGGCGGGCACCTCCAGATGACTGATTCACCTGTACGGAAGTTATATGTTTTCTTCAGTGCTAAAAGCAGGTCATGCAATTGGTACAAACCTAAAACTTCTTATTAAAAAGTCCTTTCCAGGAAAGTAGGATAAGAGCTTTACTCATAAATGCGAGGATTCAAGTCAGGGCTTTTAAAAAAAATACTTATTTTTACGTACAAGCCTTATTAGCTGTATCTTAATAAAAATTGTTCAGGGTGGCATAAAAAAAAGCATACAAATGCAGAATAAAACAGCATGACATCAATAGAAAGACTATAACCAGCGTATAAACCCATAAAATATTAAAAGGAAATGCCACTTGAACTCACTATGGATGGCATTAATCTTTCTTTAGCGTTTCAGCACTTAAGCAGTGGCAACCTTAGCAGAAGATTTTAATCTAAGACCATCAGTGCTTTAAAAACCAAAATGTTCTATAAACTCAAGTAGTGCGGTTAACCAGCTAAAAAAGAACTTCTGCGCATTCTAAGAACAGCACATTAAAGGCTTTTTAAAAAGGACTCACTTAGAGTATACTCATTTTTATGGTTGGTTGCACTTGAGGGTTGGAGTAGGATGGGGGCAGATTATTAGCCACAATTTCATTCTGGTAAAAGCAAGACAAGGGTGTTCACCAATCCTATCATCTAACTTTGTATCTAGCTGCCAAAATTTCAGCATCCGTTCCTCCACTGGCAGCTTCAATGGAAGCCGCATAGAGTTTTGTCCCCATACACAGTGCCCAGCCATACATAATCAAGTCCTTTCTGTGTCATGTTCAACTATGTGCCTTTCATTCCCTGATGATCTGCTCCCTGATACTGATGAACAAAGGTGTGGGAGCAGGAAAAAACAGGTGGGCATAAAGGCTCTTGGCCCAGCTTTTTCAGGATAATGAAGCCACCATCTCAAAGAAAACTCAATGCTCCTGGATAGTCTTCATGCCCGTTCTTTGCATCTGCTCTTCTCTGCTACCGTGCCACGGTTTCACTTGTTTTGTTGCATATATTCCGAATTTAACTAGCCCTGACAGGTGCACATGCACGCACTGGTTTTTTTAAAAACAATATTTCTATGCAACCCCAATACCAAAGTTCTCTGGGTGACGCCGATAAATATTCTTAAGAGGCAATATATTGCAGCACAAATTAAGTGATAAAATCAAACACCATCAGGTCTTTAAAACTTTTTAAGGATGGAGGGGGAAAAACTGCCTGGCAGGTTGTCCTATAGTATTTGCTTATGGTAAGGATTGAATAACCCAGGCATTGCATGTTTTAAGTCCTACCTTGCAACAGGCTCATCTCTCTCATGGTAAACATTTATCCGACCAACAAATCTGCAAGAGGAAAAACAGATTAGGAAATACCTCAATATCATTATGCCTGTAGGAATGCAGAGATGAGTATTCCAGTAATTGTACAGCCTTGCATGCAAATAAGTTCAGCTATTGCCTCTAGGGAAATGAATCACAAATGCACCTTTGAAACGCATTGCATTCCAACCCCTCCTTCTATGCAAAACTTCTACAGCTTGTATCCTTAGCGGTCCCTGGATGCCTCAATGCAAACGCAAAACAGAACACCACAATAAATGAACCTGACCTTTCACCCAAAACCTATTTCCCTCGTTTCATCATATATTTGTTTACTTCATAGCATTTATATACCGCTTGATTGTAGAAAACCTCAAAGCAGTTTATAAGATTACAGTCAAAGTAGGGGTTTTCTTTCATTTGGAGTAGTGTATCCATATCCTGACTTCTAATTCCACATACTGTGACAAGATGTTGAAAATCAAAATTTCAGGATGGTGAACGGCGATTATCTCTAAGGGTGCACTGACATTACGCAGGGACAATGGAGTAAGATTCTGGTGAGAGATACTAGGAGAAAGGTAAGCCTGAGTTCCTATGACTGCTTCCTGGTAGGGTTTTCCCCTCAGATTGCTGAGGCCTTGTGATCTGATTCAACCTAACACCTGCAATTTATATGGGAATATTTCTTCATTATGAATTTTATACACAGTGGTACCTTGGGTTAAGAACTTAATTCATTCTTGAGGTCTGTTCTTAACCTGAAACTGTTCTTAATCTGAGATACCACTTTAGCTAATGGGGCCTTCCGCTGCCGCAGGGCAATTTCTGTTCTCATTCTGAGGTAAAGTTCTTAACCCGAGGTATTACTTCCGGGTTAGCAGAGTCTGTAACCTGAAATGTTTGTAACCCGAGGTACCACTGTATCCCCCTTTTTGCTCAAAAATATTAGTGGTACCTCTGGATGTGAACGGGATCCGTTCCGGAGCCCTGTTCGCATCCAGAAGCGAACGCAACCCACATCTGCACGGGTCGCGATTCACCGCTTCTGTGCATGTGTGTGACGTCATTTTGACCGTCTGCGCATGCGCGAGCAGCGAAACCTGGAAGTAATGCGCTCCGTTACTTCCGGGTCGCCGCAGTGTGCAACTCGAAAATACTTATCCTGAAGCTACTTCAACCTGAGGTATGACTGTATTACTATTTAAACAACAACAACAACAACCATTCTGCTGATTCCAAACCCCACCCGGCTGCTGATCAAATGGAGTATCAGAGACAGCAGCAACTATACAACAGCAGCAGCTCCAGCCTGCAAGCAGTCACTTTTTCTTTGAGGCACTTCCTGTTTCTTTCTCTGGCTGGCATCTGGTAAAACTGGTAAAAGTAGTTGTTGATGTTCCTGCCTCTACACACCTCTGCTCAATCTGTCTCAATTACAATGTCACTCAAAGCATTCTCACCTAATTATCGGTTATAGACACGCATTCACCTGTGAGAATTAAGGTGTTTTCTTTATGCCTTAGCTGGGAGTCAGGAGACACACACACACACAGTTCTCCAAAGAGAAGGAAAGAGACAGGAACCAACTCAACTGTACTAAATATGCTGCTTAGATAACAACAAGAACAAATTTTCTTTGTGCCCCGTCCTCCCCGGGCTCAGAGCGGCTAACAGCATATAAATAACACAGTATACATAATTATGGGACAACTGACAATTCAGGAAAATAATTACCACATGTTCTTACTTATAAAGATCAGGCTGAGGTTGTTCACATTCAATGGTAGCATGCAATGTGTCGATATCCTGTTCGCTTTGAAAGGCTTTTGTATCTTGGACAGCATAATACGTCTAGAATGGACAAGAAAGTGTAGTTCAGTATCAAGTCAAGGTGTTTATGAAACTGAAGTGATAATTTTGAAAATAGAGGGGGAGACCCAAACCAACTTCTGTCATGAGTGCAATAGTCAACTATTGTAAAATTCTGCAATTCTAAATCATTATGAGGTTTCCATAGCACATTGCAAAGTGAGTCAAATATTAATAGAAAAGTACAATTACCATGCCTGCCAAGTTTTGAACTGTTGCACCAGCCCATATTTACAAACAGGAGCAAACCAATTTTTCAAGTGTGTTCCCAAATGTGATTGTTTCATTTATTAACAGAATATGTTCTATCTGCCCTTGACAAAACTGTAAAGCCACAGGGGAATGTTTTATATTCTTTTACAATGACAAAGTCTACAACCCTACAAAATAAAATTCACTAGTCGTACCTTGGAAGTCAAACAGAATCCGTTCCAAAAGTCTGTTAGACTTCCAAAACGTTCGAAAACCAAAGTGTGGCTTCTGATTGGCTGCAGGAAGCTCCTGCAGCCAATTGGAAGCCGCGTTGGACATTCTGCTTCCGAAAATCGTTCGAAAACCGAATCACTCACTTCCGGATTTCGATCGTTCGGGAGCCAATTTGTTCAGGCGTTTGAGATCCAAGGTACAACTGTATAAGGATAACGAGTTTAAGCTATTCACTCTAATAGTCATATGTACATCATTTAGTGAAGAAGCCTTCAATGCCTATCTTAACCCTTATATTGACATTCATCAAATGCTGTTCACCTTATGACTGGATTCACCATCCAAACTTGCTGTCGTAACAAAACATGTTCCATCTGCCCGACTACTGGACAAAAATATTAAGTCACAAGGGAATGTTTCGTCTTCTTTTACCATTACAATATCTCCAACCTGGAAGAGAAGAGTGTAATCAGTCAGTGTTTAAGAAAGAATTTTAAGTTGTCAATCCTAAGTGTCTTAAAAAACGAAAATCCACTGTTGTCCCTGTCTTTCTTGCGGTTGCCTGTGCCTCAGGGATTGAGGCAGCAATCCCATACATCTTGTATGAGAGTAAGTGCTCTTTGATGCGGTAAGACTTGCTTCCAAGTAAACATTCACTGCCAGCTCCTACTACGGCTATGCCTATCAAGTCTACCTGCAGAGGTTAAAAGGGAGTTAACAACAGCTATTAATTACAAATGCATAAGAAGTTATCCATGCTGTAACATAATTAGTATACCCTTCTGTGGATTATATGAACATAGGTAACCTTTCAACAAACTATCATTTTTAGGACTGCAAAGAGAAAAGAAAAGGTTGCTTTTTAAAAAAAACACACAACCAAATGTCCAAAATTATCCTATTGCATTATTTCAGAACAAGGCACTTGTATGCGGGTGTGTGTGTGTGTGTGTGTTTAAGCTCTGCTTAAACTAGAGCAGGATGAAAAATGTGAGCACATTTCTACCACAAATACAGTCATTTTTCATGTTCTTGTTGGAGTAAAATAATATGCAAAACTCTCTCTCTCCTCTCTCTCTCTCCAGAGGAATGAGACAGAATCATCTGGCACAGCCTTCTCATTGACCTACTTGGCAAACAAAATAACCTTTCAAAGAATTTTAAATGACATAATTTACAAAGATGTGATCAATTATTTTCCTAGCCCATGGCAAATAACTAGAGCACCCATGTTTGGACGCAGTATACCTCAAAATACTAGATATTAAGGAGAAACAACAGGGGAATGCTGTGCTTTCAAGAACTAAAATAAAACAAGTGTTTCAGGAGCCATCAAGCTATGCACTCATCTAGAAAACTGCATTTTATTCCCTGCTCAGCCCTTATTTTTCATTTTCCCCACTCTAACAGTTAGTTAGCATTCCATGCTCACTGAGCATGCTCAGTTCTCAATGAGCTATTTTAGGGTTGCTGTCGTTTTCCGCTTTGGGTTTCCTGACAATTTCTGAATTACAGAAATGAAAGGCAGCAATTCCTATGTGGAAGTGGCTTCCATGATGTAATTTTTTTAACATATGGAATACCCTATACTTCTTAATACAATTAAGCTTGATAGCTTAAGATTTGTTCAGTGTCCGTCCCCCATTTAAAGAAGGACTAACCTCTGACTAAAACTTTGCCAACAGCAGTTGTGGCACCCTACATGAGATGCCATTTCCAAGGTGGTTATCACTCATGCAATATCTTCCCACTGCCACTGCTAGATTTTTAGTAACCAATTTTAAAGGTATACAGCTGTGTACTCAGTACTTAACATCAACCACTAAAAGGCCACAAGTGATGCTTCCCTCTTATGGGCCATCTAACTCCCGCCACCATTGTTGCATATTTTTAGTTACAGATAGGTAGCCGTGTTGGTCTGCCATAGTCAAAACAAAAAAAATTCCTTCTTCAGCTATCTGAAGAAGTGTGCATGCACACGAAAGCTCATACCAAGAACTAACTTAGTTGGTCTTTAAGGTGCTACTGGAAGGATTTTTTTTTTGTTTTGCATATTTTTAGTGACAGATGAGGATCCCAAAATAACTACTTCTCTTTTTGAAGCAAAGTCTTCACCCTGGTTCATAAAAGGCTCTGCTGTGTTCTACCGTAGCCCTCCTGAAACATGGGACTAATTTTTCTTTTAAAGGCAGGCAGAAACAATATTTATGAAATCAAGAAAGTTATACTCATGGTGTATATATCATGGAGAGTTGTATCCAACTCTCTCTCTTTCTGACACACCAACTCAAGTAATCTCCATCCAAGAAATATATTGAATAATAAATGGGACTCACTCTGAGTTTGCGGCTCTGCTTTCTAACCAGTTTGCCATGTCGAATGAAATGAACAGGACACTGGTTCATTGCATTGTCGGCTTTGTGACGAAGCCAATCTTCATAGCCCTAAATGAAATAGCCAATTAAATATTTATAATTCCCAAAAAAGGTAACCGTTTATCATTTATATTAGACTTGTACAACATTGTTGGAGAAACTGTAATTTCAAAAGTGTAAGGTGGGGAAGAGGCGGAGGTGGGGAACAGAGCAGGAGTTTGAAAATTATGGTGATTGCTTGCTGACGTCTTTTTTAAAAAATGACATGACCCCAACTCAATTTGCATCCGCTCCTGATCATAATGGTGTATCACAGGGGTCAGCAAACTTTTTCAGCAGGGGGCTGGTCCACTGTCCCTCAGACCTTGTGGGGGGCCGGACTATATTTTGAAGGGGAAAAATGAACAAATTCCTATGCCCCACAAATAACCCAGAGATGCATTTTAAATAAAAGCACACATTCTACTCATGTAAAAACACGCTGATTCCCGGAACGTCCACGGGCCGGATTTAGAAGGCGACTGGGCCGGATCCGGCCCCCAGGCCTTAGTTTGCCTACCCATGGTGTATCAGGTTCAAAATTATCATACTGTTGATGGTTGCATGGTTGGGGTTGCACTCACACTTCTGATATCCAGAAAAACAATATCTCAGGAAATGAATAAAAAAAATTTAAAAAAAAAAAAACCATGCAGAATTTATACTATCTTCACTTATAACAGACAATGCTCTTACCTGTTTAATAGCTGTTACAGTGATGACAAAGAAAAGTGGAAGCCCACTTGTCACTGGGCTAGTTGGTGTGTCAATAATTAACTAGGAGGAAAAAAGAATTAGCATACATTTTCTAAAGAACAGCATTGTTGTTTTTCAAAAAATGGTCTTAAAACGTTTTTATTAGCAGCCTTTGATAAAGCACTCGGCAATCATTAAAACTGAACCATCTGAACATTAAGATGATAACCAGTGATTTACACATCACTTCCATAACATCTTAGAAGAGTTTGGCCACGTTGACTAATTCAATTTAATTAACTTATCAGAAAGCACGGTAGTAGCGGCTACTGCACTTATTATGCAGAGGCAAATCTGGCTTACCACTGAGTGTACACTCGACAGGAATCTGAAATTAATCACAGACCTCCAATAAGCCTGCACGATTCAACTGTTTGCAAACATATGTTTGCTGTACACACAGCAGCGTATAAAGTGACCTTGAGCCACAGCAACACGAAGAATACCAACACAGCTTAAGCAGAACCATATAAAGTACCAGGAAAGGGGAATGTTAAGTATTCAATTTTCCACTTGCAGTGGAATACCATTTAGCCTCTTGGGAAAGTATCTTACTTGTTGCATAGTCCATTGTACGTTGCATTGATTAGGTAACATGGTTCCCTCCCCCCTATCATTTTCTAATTTCACCTATGTATAGCTAAGCCCACATCCACACCATATATTTTAAGCGCTATTATACCTCTTTTAACAGTCATAGCTTCCCCCAAAGAATCCTGGGAACTGTAGTTAAGAGCTGTTAAGAGACCCTCCCTATCCTCTTCACAGAGCTCCATTCCCAGAGTTCCCTGGCTGTTAAACCACCCAGGAAACTGTAGTGAGGGGAATAGTTTGTGAGAGTCTAACAAATCTCAGCACTCTTAACTACAGTTCCCAGGGTTTTTGGCAGGAAGCCATGACTGTTAAAGTGGTATAATAGCGCTTTAAATGCATATTGAGGATATGGCCTAAGTTTAATGGGGTGTACATTCCTGAAAGGCAGGGTGATATTACTACTACTAGTAGTAGTAGTAGTATACTGCCCTACACCTGAAAGTCTCAGGGTGGTTCATAACATAAAACATGTAAGTTATTGTAAAGACAAAAACACTTCATGACAAATTCCCTTTCTATCCCTATTTAAAAAAACCATAGCTGAAGACTCAAAATATTTAATTTTAGACATCCATATCAAATATGTATATCCTGTTTTAAGTGAAAGAACTAAAGAAAGAAATGTGTATATCTTACCTGTACAAGAAAAATGATGAGAAAATAAAAGTTAGCTATTCTTCGGAACTGCTCAAATAAATTCTTTGGGACAAAGTTCCAAAAAGTGTACTAAAAGAAAAAGAGAGGCAGAAATGGACTGTTGATGACATGCTGTGCTTTCAAATTTATCAAATGGTATACATTAGGAACTAATGGCTTTAAAAGGGCGGGGGAATCAATTATATATAGATCCCAGTTCTGAGAAAGTTAATCCATCTTAAATCTTGATTTACACAGAACTTCGGCAGAGTTAACTTTGCCTGGATCAATGGCATATATAAACTTAACTGCTTTAAGTAAACACAAAACCTATCTGCAAAGTAGTATTATTATGAATTTAAGTAAATTGCATAACTTGAGGCAAGCGGTTGGCATTATTAAGCAGACTGACATATCAAATCCCAGCTTTTCAGAAGGGATGAACTTCACCTTTTTGAATTTGACAGTTACTTGAGGAACAGGGGCAGAGTGTTAGAAGGAATTCATGGAGCAACTTTGGAAGGTGTAGAAGAACGAACGCCATACTTGGATGGTCTACTCCAGCAGCAAACGATGTACCAAGAATTAACACCACAAATGAGCATGGGACCCAGAAGGAAATAACAGATGCCCTGGGCTGGGGGAGGAACATCTGTTTGGAGTAGGGAATTTCATAATTTCATAATTTTTTACATGGTTGAATGGCTCACAGGTGTAGTTGCCATCTTGTTGGAGAAGACTGAGAAAATCTGCTGGAAATTAAAGGGGAATTCACCTGTGACTCTTTCTAGAAATGGTTACCTATGAGATTGGGAGCTTTCCAGCAGACCCAGGCCTGGATCAAGGAAAACTATCTGCTGAACTTCATGCTAGTCCTCCTCTTGTCAGGTCTAATTCTAGAGGAATAGGACAATGACTTCTCTTCTCATATTGGTCCTGAGTGATAATATATTTCCTTCCCATGATCCTCAATTCCTGCTATACCTCCTACTCATGCTTGCCTTCCATCAGCAGTAGATGTCTCTACTTGAAACTACCAGCTTAAGTGATAAAATTCACAATGGGGGTGACATCTGTCAATATCACACAAATGCTAGCAACAAAATTCCAGAAAGCTATTATTAATATTCCATCTGCAGCTGGCTAGCCATCACTGACATGCCTCTGAGCAAGTGAGCTCCAATACGACCTGCAGGTGACATTTACGCTAAATATTAAGTCAGTAACACAATCAGACAGCTCTTCTGACACATACAGAGAACGGCCCGTAAAGCAAAGTGTCCTTTTAAATATAGCTAATAGGAAATGCAGATAGAATGATAAATTAACAATGAATTGTAACATGGAAGACTATTCTTCTTATGGGTTCAACTGGCAGTGTTCGCATAGGGTAGTCCAATGCGTGTCCTCAAGGCCTTTTTTGTTGGCCCTCAACAACATCTGGTGATCAGCCTTTGTGGTGCTGTTGCCTTCCCAAAGCAAGGTAAGTGAGGCACTGGGATTTGGGAAGAAGGCATGAGGTCCTAGATTCCTCTCACCTCCTTCCCAAAGCCTAGTTAGCACGTTCCAACCTTTGGACAGGAGGTGGGAGGGATCTAGGACCCTGCCAGAGGTGACTCATCACAGATCAGACATGCACATTCCTGTGCCTTCCCTTGCTTCCTTTTCCTTTCTCTGGATTCCCAACTTTTGCTTGACCCTTTGACCGCACCCACCCACCTCTCATCCATTTGGTTTCTTTTTGCTGCTCTGGACATTGACTTCTGCCTGACCTGACGATGTACCCAATCCTGACTTGTTTGATTTAATTAACTGATTTGAAGCCACCCAGCACTTCCCACTGACTGCCTGCAGGCCTGCCCCCACAGCGTCCTGACACTGGGTTAAGAATGCCGTGATTATGATAGGAAGGGAAGAGACTGGAAGGTGTTGTTTGTCATTCAGCTGTTCACGCAGCGATAATTACAACTTGCCGCAGGTAAAGCAGCCCAGCGGCAAATTGTTCTTCTGGTCCTCTGGAAACTGCCCTGCTAGATATTTCTGAAAAATGTCTGTTATGACTGTGTATCATAAGAACAGATCAGCACCGTCTTTTAAGAGCACAGGCTAGTGACAATTTGACTACAAGCAAATTTTAATGGTGGGAAGCAACATCTACTTTTTATTATATTCCTTTCCAATCAGCTGCTGGTGGTAAACAAAGGTAGCTCAGGAAGCAAAAAATAAAATTGTTGGTGGAAAAAAGAAAAAGGAAGCTGACAGAGCAGAGTCAAAATCATTAGGCAAATTATGCAAACGCACACTCTACCTTTGAGGAGACTATTCTGTTATCCGGATACCTCTGTGGAATGTACGCTTCAGTGCCTGCAGGGGGTTCACGATGCCCAACATAAATAGTCCGATTGTCCACCCAATTCTCTTCTCCAGCACACTGTGGAAAAAAGAATGTGTCATTTTAGTTCAGTCTGTACTTCTGCATAGACATGAGTCATACACTGAACTGGCTAGCCCCGTCTCTTGGCATCAGTTGATCCTTCATTCTCTAATAGCTGTCAAAATCTTAACGCCCCCACCCCCCAAAAAAAGTCTTTGCCTATCTTCTCCTGAGTGATACTTAGATGACACATAGGAGTGAGCTGTCAAAATCCTGCCTTTAATAGCCTTCAGTAAGTCCCTTACCCCTGGAGCAATAAAGGCAAACCCACACAATTCAAATCTGTTACTCTAAACGGCGAGTTTTATATTTTGTCCTCATATTACTCTAAAAAGAAAAGAAAAGGCATGCACACTGACACATCAGCTCTCTGAATACATATTGAGCATATTTCCCTAATCATGTGCACTGTAATCCAAGGAGCTATTTCAGGAGACTGCCAGGGCTTGCGCATATTTGGGTATTCTCTGCAAACTGCAAAGCTGAGGGGCCACTTGTGAAGTTCTTCCAAGTTTTGAAGCTATGCGACAAATAGTTGCAGCACCGCTTCTAGAAAGAGGGATTGGCTATGAAGCCCTGCTTACTTGGGGAGTGTAACACATTTATTTATTCAAAAGATTTATATGCTGCCTTTCTTGGGGGCGGGGATGCAAACTCCTGCCATGGCAGATTACAAAAGATTATGAAAACCATAAAGTATGGATGGCGAACCCTAATATGAAGAGAAAAGGTAGAAGGCCTTTATCTGAAATCTTCTAAAATACATATGTACAGAAGTATACATGATTCTACGCATTATTATTTTGGATGTATGGAATTAGTAGGACTTGTTAAGGAAAGAGTTGTTAAGACTTTATATTCAATTTATTTTAAATGGTGTTTTTTTAAAAGGAAGCTGTAATGGCTCCAGCCTCAAACCCAAGATTCAGAGGCTGGGTTTAGTGAGCAGGAAGAGGCTGGGGCAGAGAGCAGTCCAGAATCAGAGGCAGAAGTGGAGTCTGGAGTGGAAGGGGGCCAAGAGGCAGCAATAAGTCAGGCTGGTAAGGAAGCCAGGCTCTCCCATTTCTGCTGTGACCAGCTCCTTTTCCCGCTGGTTTCCCAGAATGAGGCACAAGGCGAAGGAGCCTTAGGCTGCTGGGGAAGGAACCAGGAGAGGCAGGGACCTTCAGTCCTCGCAACTGTCTCATTGGGGCAAGACCTACTGGGAAGAGTTGTTGTGATCCCTAGGCCTGTGCTGTTTTGGTTTCTTTGAATAGTTAACTTCACTGACACTGGTGTTTTTTATTGCTGACCTACTTCTGACTCTGGCTTCCGACAGTCTTGCAGAGATTGCACCAGATGGGAAGCCATAGAAAGAAAAAGCACATCCCTTTAAGCCAGGGACTTGGTCCTTTAAGATTTCACATTTCTATGAAAGGGGAGTGGAGAAGGGGCAGGCTGGAGGGAGGGCCTCATCCTGAAAACTCAGTTCAGCTTCGTATGAAGGAGTTGTTCAATTGGAGTTCTCCAAGGTGCTGTACCCACCATCCTGCCTTCTGGTGTGAACTGGTCAGAACAGAGGTAAGGGCAGGGTTCAGACCTTGTCAAACTCTCAATGATGTCATAGGGGACAATCACTAATGGCCAAAGAAGACATTAGGAAAAATGGATTGTATAAGCCTGTTGAAATTTTTTTGCTAAAGAATTCATGTTCTGAACAGTTTATCATAAGAATATAACAAAACATGAATGAAGAACAATTTTTTGGGGGGGGGAGGAACAAAGTATTCCAAAATGCAGATTTAAGTACTTTACACTACATCCTCAAGAACAGAGAAGGCAACCTGTGCCTTGTTCAACAAAAGTAATACTGAATAACAAAAGCAGTCATGCATTATTAAAGTCATTATTCAACAGAACTTGATTCTTCTCATGAGGGTACTACAGAGTTTAGAGGACAGTAGAACAAAAAGGCTCTCTTATACTGCTTATTGCCAATAATCGATATAAAATATACTATATACGAACAGCTATTATGTCTACCAAAAAAACAACAACACCCCAAGACAGCACTTTCCCCCCCCCTATCAAACTACCACTCTGTATTAGATTTCCTTTGGACCATGACACTGATATCCCTGCAAGGAAAGGAAAAAGTACTGCAGCGAAGTAGGAAGAGCAGTGAAGTGTATCCACTGCTTTATATGCTATTACTTAAGCCCATTAAAAGGTACATCCAAGAAACCATAAATAAACCTAAGCATTATGAGTTTCTAATAATAACTTAAAGCTCAATGTACCGAAACCCTATTCCATTGGCACATCAATGATGAAGCATTACTTTTCTTGCTTCAGCCCTATCAGCAAATGCAGAACCCAAAAACTGGTGGAAGATCCATTATGCTGTCTTTACTTCACATACCACTGACCACAGTATCCTCCTGGGGAGCCTATCCAAGTGGGTGGAGGGCACTGCTTTGCAGGGGTGCCGTTCCTACTTGGGTGACCATCTTCAATGGGTGATGCTTGGGGAATGTTATTCGGCACCATAGGGCCTTCAATGTGGGGACACTCGGGGTTCAATTATATCCCCCCACACTGTTTAATATCTATATGAAGCCACACAGTGGGGTCATCGGGAGTTTTGGAGTGTGTTGTCAGCAATGTGCTGATGACACACACAGCTCTATTTCTCCTTTACATCTACAGGTATGGAAGTGGATGTGCTGGACCGGTGTCTGGCCTCAGTACTGGACTGGGTGAGAGCCAATCCAGTTAAGACTGAGACACTGTTAGTGGGTGGTTCCCTAGACTGTGTGGATGGAAGACTGCCTGCTCTTGAGGGGACGGCACTCCCTCTAAAGGAGCAGGTACACAGCTTGAGGGTGCTCCTGGACCCATTGCTGTCACTGGAGGCAAAGGTGGCATTGATGACATAGAGTGCCTTCTGTCAGCTTCAGCTGGTGGCCCAGCTATGTCGCTATCTAGACAGGGATAGCCTCACTTCTGTGGCCTACGATCTGGTAATCTCTAGTTCAGTGTGTTATAGATGGGGGTGTCTCTGAAGACGGTTCAGAAACTTCAGCTCAAGCAAAATTCGATGGTCAGGTTGCTCACCCTCAGAGGGCAACAACACAAGAATAGGCCATTTCTGTGATGGCTTTCTGTTTGTGGAATGTTCTCTTCAGAGAAGTCTTTACATGTCTTTATCCAGGTCTTCAGCTATTAAACAACCTATGACCTTTTAAATGTGGTGGACCTGTTATTATTATTATTTCTGTGATTGTTAAATTGTTTATTATTATTATTATTATTATTATTATTATTATTATGCTATGTAAAATATGTTTTTAATTTTGTACACTGCCCTGGGACCTTTGGATAAAGAACAGTATACAAATTGAATAAATACAAAAGGACATATTCAAGACTCCTAGCTTCATCAAGCTTGAATAATGATTTAAATATGACTTGGTGCCTAAGTTTAAGGTCATGAAACTTTTTAACATAATAGAAAACTTTTTAAAAATAAAATGGGGTGAAGTACTCACAACAAACTCAGTGAAGTATTCAGTTTTCTGAATAATAATGTTTCTTTTTAAAAAAAAAAGAAAGAAAAGAAAATGCAAGCAATGGAATAACTATCCCATTATCCCATTCAAAGGGAAAAGCTACATTGATTTGCTGTAGCCCAAACAGGAAAAAACAAGGGGGGAGGGAGAAACCCTGTGATACCTTAAGGCTTTTTGTGACATAAACTTTAACGGGCAAGTCTACAAAATCTTATGGTACACTAAATTTGTTAACATTTAACCTCACTGGTGCTACAGCTGTCAGAATTCAAAGTCCACATTTCCATCCTCACAGGAAAACCTGTATATTGTTACAAGTATTGCCATTTTACATTCTGAGAAACAAGTCTGAGAAGTTTATAACAGCTTGCTCAATGCATGAGCTAGGATGGGCGTTCAGGGCTCATACTCTGTCCCTTGAATCACAATTGTTTATCTGGCAAGGTACTAAAAAAACATTATTTAAAAAAGGAACCAAGCCTGAAGGGGCTCAAACAATTTTGCTTAGTTGCTTAACTTACATTAGGTCAAGAAATATCCCAGCTGTCCTCCAGGTAAAACTGGCATAAAACTGCAGGTATTTTTTTCACCTTGCCTGTTAACATGAAAAGCCCATTTGCTTTTATCTTATGAACTGTTCTAGAAGTATTTCTAAGCTGGTACTTTGATTGTTTCTGCTCTCTGCAGTAGACGGGATGGTGTCAGCTAAGTTTAAGTGATGAAATGGATGGAGTGGGGAAAGGGGCTAAATGACCATCAAAATATGGTACTGAGAGAACAATGGCCAACGGCCTTAATTCTGTTGGGTTACTAAAAGTATGATATTGTCATGCATTTGGAAGAGGGTGGTGTGATGTGGAGAGATACAGGGAACACAACTGTTGGTTCCCATATATAAAACCTTCTGAGCAACACTTATATGGAGTTTTCCATCAGATCATATGATGGTGTTGAGTGATAATGCCAAGGCCTGGTGCCTCCCCCCAATGCAGCGTCGCTCGGGATTCATCACTCTGGTCTCCTGTCACGCTGATGTGGCCCATATCTAGGGGCATGAGCGCACGACGAGCAGAGTTCAAACAAAAGCTTAGCCTTGAGGAGTAATATCTAAGCCTAATTTATTGCAAATTAGATCAAACGTAACAGAACAAAGCAAAACATGGCTTATCTCTCCGTCTTTCTTCCTTGGAGAGAGAACTGCAAAAGCTATACAGAGCGTAAACAGGGTACAGTGGTACCTCGGGTTACATACGCTTCAGGTTACATATGCTTCAGGTTACAGACTCCGCTAACCCAGAAATAGTGCTTCATCTTAATAACTTTGCTTCAGGATGAGAACAGAAATCGTGCTCCGGCGGCACGGCAGCAGCAGGAGGCCCCATTAGCTAAAGTGGTGCTTCAGGTTAAGAACAGTTTCAGGTTAAGTACGGACCTCTGGAACGAATTAAGTACTTAACCCGAGGTACCAATGTATCTCAATTTCCTCTCACAAGACTCCAATAATCAGTGCTGGAATGTAAACAGACATGTGACATGTAACAATCCCACATATCTGCAGCACGGGAGGAATGGAATTCTCAACAGATGGGTCATCATATAATCAGCAGACCACACATGTGCAGAAGCAGGGATTGGCTCCTGCATGATTCTCAACCTGGTATCCAGCAGTCCTGTGGCTCTGCTACATGCATGCTGCATGTACAGGCAATGCAAGCCCAGAGTCCAGCACTGAGCTGCAAGAACATCTCTTCCAGGTGGACTTAATGTCTGGAAACAGATTGAGGACCCAACTCCAACCATTGGCCATATAAGGTAAAGGGACCCCTGACCATTAGGTCCAGTCGTGGCCGACTCTGGGGTTGCGGCGCTCATCTCACTTTATTGGCCGAGGGAGTCGACGTACAGCTTCCAGGTCATGTGGCCAGCATGACTAAGCCGCTTATGGCAAACCAGAGCAGCGCACGGAAACACCGTTTCCCTTCCCGCCGGAGCGGTACCTATTTATCTACTTGTACTTTGACATGCTTTCGAACTGCTAGGTTGGCAGTAGCAGGGACCGAGCAACGTGAGCTCACCCCGTCGCAGGGATTTGAACCGTCGACCTTCTGATCAGCAAGTCCTAGGCTCTGTGGTTTAACCCACAGTGCCACCCGCGTCCCTTATTGGCCATATAGGCTGCAGGTAATTGGTGTTAGGAGTCCAGCATCATCTGGCTGGCCATTTGTTTCATCATGTCTGGTCTAGCTCTTAGGCACAGCTGGTGGTTTTGAACAACCATCAGACAATATTCCAAGGGATGAAAGGATGGTGTTGGCTTCCCATCCTTCTCTATCTCCTCTCAGCCACTGAGATATGGTCTGAGAGCCTGAACCTGCCCTCTACCCAGCAATGCCTAGAATTCTCCCATCAGCCATGGCTGTAATGAGTGTGGGAGCTGAGCACCTCATCAAAACAGTCTCCCTTTTCCTGTGCTGGACAGGATATCTTACAGTTGGTTTGTCTGGGATACCATATATGCACTAACAAAGAATTAACAAAGACTATAATCTTCAAAGTGCTAGCAGGGCCACTATCTATGCCTCACTAAAGTGAGCCAGTTATTATTATGCCATTTTCATCTCACACATCCATATGATACTGAAATATCACTCTTGTTCTCATCTGTCAGGATAATGTCACACATTAGTGTGGGGGGGGGTGTGAATTGCTGATTTTGCAAAGATCAGATATCTTTGGCAATTTACAAAGCAGAATGCCTGATTTATGATTTTAAAAATTAATGGAAAGAAGATTTGCCTTAGTGCAATATTTGAATAGCTTGAAGAGGCAAATCTTCTTCCCATTAATTTTTAAAATCATAAATCAGGCCTTCTGCTTTGTAAATTGCCAAAGATATGTGATCAAGCTAATCAAATATCGGGTTAAGTATGATAAAAACTGAAAATGAGAGTATTTTCCCAAATTGTTAATAAGACCATAATAATTTTTAAAGAATATATCGAGAGTGTTCTGAATGCTTCACAATACAGCTTGGAAAGGTATCCCTGCATCATCTTACCGACTGGAGAATAGTAGCCTGCCTATTGCCATACAATGAGTTCATGGCTTCAAACCAGAGAATTTTTGGCTCACAGCCACTATGCTAACAGATACCCTAGAAATCCAGCCTTTCACCGGCATAACCCTGCATTATACTGTTGAACATTTGCTCAAGGGGAGAGGGAAGAACATAGGCAGATGGTAAGCTGATTGAAAGCTGTGCCTGGCCTAGCTTTGAATGAACGTCTCTCGGTTTACTATTCAACACAACCTGCACAAGGATATGCCATGCATTGAGATACTCAGATATGAGATAACAACACTTGGCTTGCAGACATGATGGGAGTTCTGTAAAAATGCTGCAGAGTTCTGACCTTGATGAAGCAATTATCGCTGCTTTTCAGATTGCACTTGAAACGGTGTTGTTCTGTCACTTCACAGAAATAGACCGGCAGCCCCTGCTCTTCTAAGCATCTAAAATCCGTACAGCCAATGTAGAAAATCACACATTGCCCTCGCTATGAATGTTACAGCATTCCTCCCTCCTCTACATTTGTTCTCATCGGATTCATCTGATTCATCTGCAACCAAAGAGAGCACGCTCACCGCTTAAAAGCAGATGCAGCTTACTGTGTAGGAAACGAAGAGGCCTGTTTTGATTTAATGTTCAAAGAATGACGTCTCATTTACCCATTAGGTGCTACTGTCCTGTCTCGACATGCTAGGCTTCTGATTGTTATAACTGTGAAGCTTACAGGCTAGCTGAGGATGGGAAACAATTGTGTCTCCAGGAGTCAGATCAGGTGAACTTAGGATCGATAACTATTCCTATAGCCATTCAAAATGTTGCCTATCCCTGTCACTATTTAGACACAGAAAGGTACGTGGGGAATTTCAAATTATTTCATCTAATAGCCCAGTGGGGGTCCCCCTCCAGCCAGTGTCCCCCCTCCCTACAAGGCAACAAAAAGGGGACGCTCAGAAAAATACAGAACTTTCTGCACAACTGGAGATTATGCAGGTGGTGGTGGGGAACACAGTGGTTTCTCAATTCGCCACAAGAAGGGGACAAATGCCTACTCCACTACAAAATAGGGAGGCAGGAGACTGAACATGCAAGCTCCCAGTATGCTGTTATGGAATCCTGGCAACATGAATGCAGAGTGCAGGCACTAACTCTGGTGACAGGACACTTAATTTTTGCTGACTCTACAGCCTAACAGCTGCCACTGGAGGAATGATAGCATGTGTCCTCTGCCCCCGATTTCTATTTATTTCCGGGATTCTTTATGCTTCTAGGGCAGAGTTTCTCATACTTGGGTCTCCAGCTGTTTTTGGACTACAAATCCTATCATCCCTAGCTAGCAGGACCAGTGGTCAGGGATGATGGGAACTGTAGTCCAAAAACAGGTGGAGGCCCAAGTTTGGAAAACACAGTTCTAAGGAATCCGTCTTGCGAGGGGCACTGAACTGTGACTGGTGAGGGGAGCGAGGGGCACCAAACTGTCACAGGTGCGGGGAAGGGATTTACTAGAATCCACCTATACAACTGGTTCATCAAACTCAGGACTGTCTCCACTTACTGGCAAGGGCACTCTCAGAGTTTCAGGCAGGTGTTTTTCCCAGCTATAGCTGGAGATGTCAGGGGCTGAACAGGGGAATTTCTGCACACTCTGGAGCTGAGCTAGGGCCCATCCTCAAGTGCTAACAAGGGCACAGCTGTGAAGGATATAGATCCTTAAAGAGTCCTGGAACGGGGAAAATATTAATGTCTCAACAGAAACGGCTACATACCGTGTGCACAGGGGTTAGTTACTGCTCAGGTTAGAACCGGCAAGTCTGTCACTTGAAAGGTTTAGCATCTAAGCTTTAAAGCTATTCTGCTCTATTGGGAGATGGTAACATTCCTTATCTTTTTTTCTTCCCTGCCTTTTACACCTCCCACCTTGCAACCGGTAATTGTTTGCTCCTGAACTTTTATATTTGCTTTAAGAGCAAAACCAACAATTGAATGAGAATTCTTACAAGCGTAGGTAACCGCAGCTCATTAAAAAAGTGCAACTAATTCAATGCTAGCTATTATATCAATTTGTAAAGGAAAAGAAAAGAAAAGAAACAGCTACAGTGGTACCTCGGTTTAAGAACAGCCCTCTTTATGAACTAATCGGTATACGAACTCCGTAAAACCGGAAGTAGTGTTCTGGTTAGCGAACTTTACCTCAGTCTATGAACGGAAGATGAATGGCGGAAGGGCACTGGCGGTGGGAGGCCTCTAGGGAAAGTGTGCCTTGGTTTAAGAATGGTTTCGGTTTAAGAACGGACTTCCGGAACGAATTAAGTTGGTAAACCGAGGTACCACTGTACTTCTGTTCTGTGTAAAAATAGGAAAGCAGATATTTGGAGAGTGTCTGTTGGAGAAGCCAAACAAACACTGAAATGTTTGAATTATTACATGCAATTATAAACAAAACTATGAGAGCTAATGCTTTTTTGTAGTATCCATGGATTTTAACACCTAATATTAACAGTTCTAGGCATCTTAGACGACGTAAATTCATATCGGTCATAATCTGCTTCTTTATGTATGCTACAAATTAAAGGGTTGTAACAAAACTAACTTGCAACATGGAAAATTGCTGTTTTGGATTATTTTATGAAAGTGACATAAAGGAAACCTTGTACTTAGTCATTGCTGTGTTTTTAGCCACTTTTCTGTCAAAAAGGCCATCAAACTAGTTTATAAGGTAAAAGTATCAGAATAAAAAACACCATGTTTTTGCATCAATCATGCACCACATCCATACAAGACTCCCTATGCAGTGCACCACAATATTTTTTCTAGGGATAAGGGAAAGAATCATCAAAATAACTTTTTAAGTAGCACAGCAGAATCATGCAGTCCAAGCACGCACGTTTTCAACATCACCTCAATAAACGTGTATCGTATTAGCCTCATACTATTCGACTGTCTTATATTTCCACTATGGCAGATTACTAGAAGCAAAGAAAGCGCTGGTGTTTGTTTCCCCTGGCAGAGAAGGAGAAGTTGCTGCCATGATATATCACTTGTCATCTTGAAGCCCAGCCAAGATACATGAGAATTCAGACTGGCATGAAGAGGGCATGCGGAAGCCATAACTATACATGAGACACATAATATTTGGCTGCTCTGTGTTTTTACTTAAATATAAAACATGACTGAAGTGTGTAAAAAGAGAATTTCTTGGAGCAAAACGAAAGATGCACAACAGCAAAAAACTCAAATGTTTGCAGAGCTGATCACTGTAATAAATATTATACAAATGTTCATAGATACCTTCTCAAACATTACACTGTTAGTGAAACACACACACTCACACCTAAATTAGGGTTTTTTTATTTTATTTTAAGCAAAGTGTCATTCATCATGATGGTTGGTGTATGTCTAAGGAGAGCTGGAAAGTGGCAAGGGCCTTTGGGAAGGTGTGTTTCTTTTTGCTCTACATATTTCTAAAGTATCAGGAGTGAGAGGGCAGCTTTCCCATCATTGTAGCAGTGTCCTCAAGTACACATCTTCAGAGGCCTACCTAGGTTCCCTTGCATCCTTGGCAAGGAGATGTAGCAGTGACTCTGAAGCCGGGAGAGACCATGGACCAGAAACTCAAAAAGTTTGCTTTTCAGCGCCTTTCATACTCTGCCAGTGACTTCCTCCACAGCCATTGCGGTTGGGTCTGTTTTGCTCTGCCTCGCCTTCTCCTCTTCCATCGGTCCATGCCTGAGCACATGGACGGGAGGTCAGGTTCCTAACCAGAGTGGAGAGCGGCAATTTTTGTGCCTCCATGGGTCTGCACCTTTGGCAGAGGCCAACCTAGCCAACCCCCTAGGTATGCCCCTGGAGCTCTTAACTTGTTTACTCAGAAATGAATGGCAATCATTCACTTACGTAAAAGGATGAGAGTAAATGGGTGCATGTAGGAGAATTTGGGTGAAGAGTAAGCTTGCTCCGTGCCCCTGGGGCCATTGAGAATGAAAAAGTTCTCTCTCTCTCTCTCCACACTTAGGTTCCCTTTCTGGGTCATGTAGAATGTTAAATGGTGGGTAGACATAGCAGACGACACAGCGATTTCTCCAAAGCAGCTCTTTATTTGTAAGCTGGAACAGAACTGAACAGCAAACAGCTCAGCCGGCCTGATTTTATAGGCAGCCGGCTGTCAACATTGTAGCAACAACAACCCAGGGTTTCCCGCCTAAAGTAACTGATGTGGACCTGAGTGAAAACTATCTACACGATACTCCTTTTGGCCAGGGTGAGAATTTCAATACATAACACCCCTCCCCACTGAGATAAGGCATTAGTTACAATCATAGTGGTTCCATTACATACAGCAATACCCTTATTGGTTTCAGTAAGGCACATAAGCATATTAATTGACCCTATTCACCATACAGCTTTACATGTGCAGTTTGTCCAGTGAACATAGTCTCTTAAATACGCTGGGCGCTTGGAAACCCTGCTGGATCGCCGAGGGCCAGTACCAGAGTCCGGGTGGCCTTGTGGATTTCCTGGGCAGAGAGTTCAGCAGCTTCTGAGGCCACAGCCTCCTCAATTGCTTTCTGAAGCGTGAGGTCTGGCTTGGCGAGGAGATGCAATTGCAGACAGATGTTCCGGACCCTGCAAATGATTTGATACATCAGGGCATCGTCTAAGTCTCAGAACTCGCGGTGCATTGCAGCCTGTCGGAGGGCGGTGGTGTAGTTGTTGATTGACTCCTCCTCTGCCTGGTTCCGGTGGTAGAACGCATGGCGGGCAACAATCTTGGGCGGCTTTGGCGCGTAGTGGTTGCAGAGCTTCTCTTGAATCGTGTCCCATGGCTCAATGCAATGTTGGGAACTGATTAGGTGTAGCTAGAGAGGTACTGACCATAGAAACTTGATAGATGTGAAAGAGGAAAAATAGCACCATCTTCCATTTACCTGAAGCAGGGTCTGAACTCACTCCTTGGAGCAGGAAGTTGTGCTCTGTGAGGTGCCATGCACACTGATCACGCTGCATAAGCAAGCAAACAACAACTGGAGTCTCCCAGTTACTTATGCTGCAGCATTCCTAACCACTGCTGCTGTTATCAGCGTTTATGGTTCTTCAAGAGAGAAAACTGCTATCTTCTGTCTCCGCAAATCTCACTAGCCACAGAGCAGGTGAGACCAGGAGGAACGAGTTAATATTTGTCCACTGTGCTGTCCTGACATTGCTGCATAGCAACTGGTTTCTTCCATGCGTAAGTCCATGGGGAGTAGTCCACACGTGGCAATGAGATTGGTTGGGGGGTAGCTGTGCTGTTGCTATGAGAATAACTTGTCACTAGCGGAGGCTCCCTTATTGTCATTTCACTGTTGTTAGAGCTGAGCGGAACAGGGTACAGCTGAACCATCACAAGCAGAGCCAAAGCAACTACCACCAGGTTAATCTTATGCACGTTTACAAAGGAGTAAGTTCCACTGGGATCGACAAAGCCAACTGTCAAGGAAGTGTATATAGGACTACAGCTTGTAATGGGACCATAGGGCTGAGCTGCCCTGTCGTTCTGACTCACTCTTTTTCTATGTATGCATTCTTGAAAATCCTCAGACCTCCATTGTGAGGATGGATTTAATTTGCATTTATTGCTCCGAACGCATTCCACAGCTAAGTGGAGTCAAAGTACTTTGGTTTAAGCGAACCTTAGCCTCCCTGACTCTCTCATGCAACTAAATAAGCTTAAATGTGAGTACTTTAGTTTAACTGGGTTGCTGATGAGCCTGCAAGTGCACATAACCATGGAAACCTGGAAAGTGATGTCTTCATGTTTCTCCAAAGTGAAATAGCTTGTGCCTCCAGGCTGTTTATCCCAAAGCCTGGGTTTTGTAATGTCTGATTCTTGGGAGAAGTCTCAGGCTAAATCTGCAATGGCATTTGACTTTTCTGGAGGTTTCCCTGCACTGAGGAATAGAGAATTAATTATTCTTTCTTAGGTACAAAATCCACTGCACCACTTCACTCCCACGGTGGGAAACACTTGTCCCCTGGCATTACTATAGAAATATCCGTAATCCAGTATTAGCAGCACCATGGCATAAAAACTGGAGCTGGAGAAATGGCTGACTAGCTGCTGCCTGTCCTTCAATAATTCCAAGCAGCAGTCCCTTCCATTAGTCCCACAGAAGTCAATGGGGGAGTAAACTTGACTTGGCTATCTTAATATATTGGATATTGGTCTAATCAATATCACTCCTAAGGGGGCAAGATTATGCAAGTTTTTTTAAAAAAAATATTGAAATTATGAAGACATTGCTTTACACCATTTTACATGGCAAAATAAATAAAAAAATTGTCCAGTAGCACCTTAGAGACCAACTACGTTTGTTCTGGGTATAAGCTTTCATGTGCATTCACACTACAGAAACACACAATATGCATGCAGACGAAAGTTTATACCCAGAACAAACTTAGTTGGTCTCTAAGGTGCTACTGGACAATTTTTTAAAAAAATTTATTTTGACTGCGTCAGACCAACATGGCTACCTAACTGAATCATTTTACATGTGTTCCTGTGTAAAAGATTAGAACTTGTGCAGCAATAAAGCTGCCAGCACATTTGCAAAGCTAAGCAGGGTCCAGTATGGGTTCAAATTGGATGGGAGAAGTCATGTTGAGATTCCTGCATTGCAGGGGTTGGACTAGATTGCCCTTCCAACTCTACAATTCTATGATTCTATAATTACCACAATTATGTAAACAAAGAATTCTCACCACCATCTCTGGAGCAAACAATATTTCAGTAATCTGATAGGCTGTAGCCAACAGAGGACTGTGAGAACAATAGCACACTTTTATTGCAACAGTACCAGTTGTGCTTTTAGTTAGTAGTTTAGGCATTTCGGTGGTGCGGTTTAGTGTAGTGGTTACTGTGTTGGTCTAGGACCAGGGTTCAAATCCCCGCTCAGGCCAGGAAGTTCACTGGGTGACCTTGGGGGCCAGTCACTGCCTCTCAGCCTAATCTACCTCACAGGGTTGTGGTGGAGATGAATTGAGGGGGAGAGAAAACCATATCTGTCACCTTGAGCATCTTGAAGGAAAAAGTGGGATTAGAACGCGATAAATAAATAATAAATAAACAACTTCTGAGGAACAAGTGAGAGTGGCTGTGGTCTGGGAATTGTGGAAGAAAAGTAGAACAGGCTCCCTCAAGAGATGCTGGACTGTCCTTCCTTGAAGGTTTTTAAGCAGAGATTGGATGGCAGAGGTTGGATGGGTGATTTAGCTGAGATTCCCGTACTGTAGAGTCTTCCAACTCTAAGGTTCTATGAATACACTTGTTTGACCAGGGGCTAACAGGAAGGGGAGTAGGAAAGAAGAATGTACTTAATCCCTGAGCCTGGATACACTGCTCTTGCGCCATAAGAATAGCAGAGAACGGGACTGAATTCTCAGCAACCACCAGTTTGTTTTTAAAATAAGGTATACCTGGCGTAGAATCCTAGAACCGTACAGTCGATGGGGACCCCGAGGGTCATCTAGGCTTCTATGAGAAGGACAGAATGTAGTTATTTGTGCTACAATTTGAAGTAAATTGGAGGCGGCAGGGAGCGGCTTCTTAATGTTTCCCTCTTGTATCATTTTTACACTGAAAATAATACATACACAGAGCTGGTTTTTATTTCTCCGAATACCTGGATCTTCTAGCTGGTGGGCATAAAAGGCGGCTGGGGCAGGGGAGATAATTTTCAGTGGGAAAACAGCACAAAAGGAAAGTATTAAGAACACACTGTATATGTATTGTATTGCTCCATCTTCAGAAACTCCCTTGGTGCCCTGAATATCTATGGAATCTTATTTCCTTTTCAAAAAAGCACAGTAAACGTTGTACAATAAGTTATGTATAAAAAATATTATTTCAGAGGATAACAGCTTATCCCAATGATGCTCAAAGACCTCAAAGGGAACACTCAGCAAGATTATCAAAAAGAAACGGAAATTGTTTCCCAAATGCACAACTTCACAGCTACTAGGTGAAAATTAAAAGACTGGGACCTGGTTAGCACATTAACACTGAGCAAAACCATGATTTGGTGTGAACGAGAAAAAAGGTCCCACAGCAAAGCCTGCAGCTGATGTTCTCCTCCCACAGTGATGCTGCACCACTCAGGGTTAAGTCCTTGTTTCGAGTGAATTTGCCTGCTCCTTCTATGTCTCGGGATCATTTCACAACCTATCCTCTAATTCCATAATTTCATCAACTCAATCTCCCACTGCTTCCTTAGATATAATCAGTGTAATACAACTAGCCAGCAACTTACACGTATTTAACTTGCGCACATTCAGCTTTACGCTCTTGGCAAAAAGATAAAAATAAATAAAGGGTGTGGGGATCCACCCATCGCACCCGATATGTTTTGACTACAGTGGTACCTCGGGTTACAGATGCTTCAGGTTACAAACTCCGCTAACCCAGAAATAGTACCTCGGGTTAAGAACTTTGCTTCAGGATGAGAACAGAAATCATGCTCCGGTGGCACAGCAGCAGCGGGAGGCCCCCATTAGCTAAAGTGGTGCTTCAGGTTAAGAACAGTTTCAGGTTAAAAATGGACCTCTGGAATGAATTAAGTACCCGAGGTACCACTGTAAACAACTTCATGAAAGTGCAAGTAAGTAAATCAATATCAAACCCAGCGGTGGGTTTAACCTTCGTGAAAACCTGGTCAGAAGAAAGTCAGTATAGATTTAATATCTGGAAAAGGTCATCCAATCATGCAAATATTTTGAAAAGTAATAAAATCACTCTTCTGGAAGGCTTTTTTTTTTAGAGGAGACTTACACAAGCATCTGGGCTAAAAGAGTTTAGGTTCAGTTAATGCTAACTCATTGCAGGTACTTGAACAGGATTATTTTTGAAGTTTCTTGTGACCCATATCTTTTCATCACATACAGACAGCAACCCCATTAGGCTCCGATGTGCTTCATGAGCCAGGACTCTCACTTGAGGAGCTCGTGCAAATCAGAAAGAACAATGGGTCCCCTTGGTAAAAAGGACAAGGAAGCAAGACATGGGGAACAGCAATTTTGAATTACAAAACTTTTACTTGCAGAACTTCTTTCGTATGAAACGTGACGCCACACAAGTCTCAAATTTAATAAGAAGTCAAAACAAAAAAATTCCTTCCAGTGGCACCTTAAAGACCAACTAAGTTAGTTCTTGGTATGAGCTTTCGTGTGCATGCACACTTCTTCAGATACCTAATAATAAGAAGTGTTATGCTGTGCCATAAGCAAGATTTGATTATCAGAAAGCTTGAAGCAACAGATAAATCAGAGCCAATTGAAGTTTGAGGGGCAGGGATGTTGGCATAGTGCTCTCTGATGGGTCTCCTCAAACACTGTGCGTCCATGCCCAGTAAGCCCTGGTGAGCTTGCCTGCCATGGGAAAGGGGAAGCAAAAATACAGCCCTGATGAACACTGGGCAGCTTGGAGCACACATTTAAAATGTCCTATACAGTGGTACCTTGGGTTACAGACACTTCAGGTTACAGACACTTCAGGTTACAGACTCCGCTAACCCAGAAATATTACCTCGGGTTAAGAACTTTGCTTCAGGGTGAGAACAGAAATCGCTTGGCAGCGGCATGGCAGCAGCGGGAGGCCCCATTAGCTAAAGTGGTACTCAAGTTAAGAACAGTTTCAGGTTAAGAATGGACCTCTAGAACGAATTAAGTTCTTAACCCGAGGTACCACTGTAATGCTCTGGAGCGTCCTTGACATAGTATCACACAGGGATATTGCAGAAAATTAATTTTTATTTGTTTAACATCACTTATAGACCACTTAATTATATATATGCAGCCTGCACAAAATAGTATGGCATTTTCATTAACGGTACCTATACAATCAACAAACCCTTAAAAACAAGTAGACATAATAAAATTAATGATTTAAAAATAATGAAATGATAAAAACTCAAGACTCATCAAAGTACAGTACAGTGGTACCTCCGGTTAAGTACTTAATTCGTTCCGGAGGTCTGTTCTTAACCTGAAACTGTTCTTAACCTGAAGCACCACTTTAGCTAATGGGGCCTCCTGCTGCCGCCGCACCACCAAAGCATTATTTCTGTTCTCATCCTGAAGCAAAGTTCTTAACCCAAGGTACTATTTCTGGGTTAGCGGAGTCTGTAACCTGAAGCGTATGTAACCCGAGGTACCACTGTACAGATAAATGAAAGAAAAAGAATTTGATCAAGAAAGTTTCTACATGGTTAACTAAATACCCCATCACCAAAGTGGTGCTGCCTATATTTTTATTTGCAGTTTAAATCCAAAAGGTCAGTACCATGGAACCACCTTTTTAGTTGGGCGGTAAAAGAGACACGTCCTCGCCCAACAAGAAACAATGTACCAAAAATAAATTGAGGCAAATAATGTTATAAATTATCTACCTACTGGTAAAGAGAATAAAGGTCTGCATTTCAAGTACATTTGATAGCTGAAAGCCTCTGCTATGACCCTAGATCTAAGTAAGCAGAGATACTCTTGTGGAATTATTTTTCTTTCACGCTAATAAGCAGGGGGACGTATTTTATAATAGATTAATGCATTCTGTACTGCGCTGAGCTTGATAGCAAATGCCATGGGGAAATTGTTTAAGTTGCTTCTGGGTGGGAAGATAAGGGTAATCACAACTTCCAGATGTCTCTGCTGTTCAGTGATACGTTGAAAGGTTGCCTAACCTTTTCAAACCACAGCTTTCTATTCAACAAGAACAGTGCACAAGGTGGCGTGTACTACAGGGCTCTGATTTACTGCCAGGGGGTGTGTGAGAAGGAGGGAAAGGAGGCCATGATGGTTAACATTATCACTGCTTTATAAAGCAATAAGCTTCATGCAGGCCACATGATATAGAATGTTCTGAAGCTACAAGATGCTGCTGTTCAATTGTGGCAGGGAGACCACCTGATAACTACTTGTAAGTCACTCCGTAAGTCTCTGTGAGGGTGGGGAGCCTGTGGTCTGCCAGGTGGTATGGGACTCCCATCACCCCAAGCCAGCAGGGGTGGTGGGAGTTGTCTACCAATAACATCTGGAGTGCAGCAGATTCTCCATCCTCCCTCAAAAGAACCCCCCCCTTTTTTTGAGGGAATAAAAGGAGAAGCAGCAACTGGTGTGCAAACAGAAAACAGATGGCAGCTCAAGCTACGACATTTCTCTTTCCCACATACATTTAGAGGGTCTCCTCAGGTACTTGGAAACTCTAAAAGTCCATATTCTGCATTACTTCCTTGGCACATAAAAGGTGCCATGTTCAACCTATGACCTCTCTAGGTAATGATGGAGAACACCTGAAGAAACCTTGAAGAGCAGCTTCTAGTCCACGTAGATGATACTGAGATATGGAGCAATGGCCTGACCCAAAGTAAGGCAGCTACCTATATTCCTAATCTTCTCGGAAAGTACACCCTAAGGCAGTGTTCCCCAACCTTGGGCCTCCAGCTGTTTTTGGACTACAACTCCCATCATCCCTCGCTAGCAAGACTAGTGGTCAAGGATGATGGGAATTGTAGTCCAAAAACAGCTGGAGGCCAAAGGTTGGGGAACACTGCCCTAAGGGACAATAGACTGGTAGCGCAGAATCAGCAAAGGTCTCAGGAAGGGTCCCTAAGGTCTTCAGCAATTGGTACTGCACTTGACCCAAGTTTATGAACTAGATGAAATCTATCTGAAAATAAGGATTTTAATAAAAACATAGGAAAGAGAAGAAGGCAGTGCTCTCCTATGCTTCCTTGTATGGTAATAAAACTCCTCAATTAAATAACAAGCAGAAAGATCCTAAGTCACCATTATTACAGTATACAGCTCATGACTGTCCCCTCAAACCATAGAGTTGATCCATCATGGGATTTTTTCAGTGCTTAGCAAACAAGCACAATGCTTAGTAACAGGATTATGATATTACATTTGCTATAAATAGCCCAACGCATGGGGAAGGGAAGCTGAACCTTGTGTTCCTACAGCCACACAGTAACAGACAAAGTTAACAATGCTTTGGCTGTTGAGCAGATAAGCATTTAATAACTGAACAGAACACAAGTTTCTGTATCCGAGAGCCAGTGTGGTGTAGTGGTTAAGAGCGGTAGTCTGCTAATCTGGGGAACCGGGTTCGCGTCTCCGCTCCTCCACTTGCAGCTGCTGGGTGACCTTGGGCCAGTCACGCTTCCTTGAAGTCTCTCAGCCCCACTCACCTCACAGAGTGTTTGTTGTGGGGGAGGAAGGGAAAGGAGAATGTTAGCCGCTTTGAGACTCCTTAAAGGGAGTGAAAGGCGGGATATCAAATCCAAACTCTTCTTCTTCTTCTTCTATCCTTAAGTCAGTAAGTATGAATATTGGAGACTTCAAAAGTAAGAATCAGGCTGTTGCTTAAACATCTCCACAAGCCAAAATGACAGCAGATGCCGTCTTTGGAAATTATGTCTGTGTTTAATGCTCACCTGCCATAGCCAAAGCAGTTGAAGGAGATGGGGGAGGTGAATGTTGGGGGCTATTGGATTGGATCATAATCAGGCTCATTGTAAAGTCCCATTTGTTGTTTGGCCACACTTCCGAAAAAATATGTTTTCCCTCTCTGCAATACACCTGCCTTGTAGCAAACTCACCTGTCATGTAAGCCCCAGGGTGCAACCTTCACTGGTGATATGAGATACCAGAGACAAGTTCAGAATAAAGCATTTCAATGATGTTCCCAAGGCTGGAACTATCTATTATCTGTAGCCTCGCAAGGGATAAAGGCCATGTTCATATTTAATGACAAGCCAAGTTTTCTGGCTGATGTGTACTACCTGATTGCTTTCACTTCGCTTCTCCCCTGGTGCAAGTGAGAGGCACAAGGAACAAGTGATGTGTCCTTTGGTCCCGATTTCTGGCTTTGTTCCTTGACTGTGACCTCCTGGCACAGCTCCTCATTGCCAGATCACCTCGGACCACTGCCGAGAACTCAGCCCTGACATGTAGGCAAGCATAAGCAGCTGTGCAAGACTACATGCAAACAGGCCGTCACATGCCATAATTGCACTTCAATGTTACAGTGTGCGTCTGTATGCCTGCATGGGCAGTTTTTTAACCTGTGGTCTGTGTTACATCTGTTTCAGCCCTAATAAGTGATATTCCCTATAGGCAAACCTGTTCTTGCCCTCTGCAATCTTAATCCTGTCATAAGCTATTTCCGCAAGTGCCCGCTGCTCACAAGCTAACGAGGCCTTCATGGAAAAAAGAAACATTTCCTTGAGGTCAAGCAAGCACATTCAGTTATGTTGAAGAAAGGGAAATTATTATTTGCTCCAAAGGTTCAGCATTAAAGAGAATGTCAGAAGAATTAAACACTGGTAAGTCTCCAAGTGCAGTGTTAAAAATGCCATCAAACTGCTCACCAATACAGCAGTTTACTATTCTGCAGATTTCAAGTATTTTACTTGGCTCCTTGTATCATATTCTCCAGTGGCCAGAGGAGGAATGACTGCTGGGAGGAGCACAGAGAGAAAAAACACCATGGTGCACCTGTAGCAGCAAAATCTGCCCACCTGCAATAAAACATGTCTCTCCAATATCAGTCTCTAGAGCCACAGAAGGAACTGTAACTCCAATAGTTTGACTCTAGCCCTGAAGGCACACTCTTCCACTGTCTCCCAAGACAGACGGATGCCATCAACAAGTGCCTGAGAAAGACATATTTATTTTATATCTGTATGAATTCCAGCTGCATTTACAACACCAAGATCACACCTTATGTGTCTACCCTTAGACATGCTTTATCAAAGTATTTTGAAAAATATTGACCTTTACTTGTAACCCAGAAAGCATTATTTCTTACATCTATAAAGTCCTACCTGAAACTAATAATCACACATTCAATCAATATGTAAACACGGCAGGAAGCAAGCCCTAATTCCAAAGATGTGCACACCAGCTTGGCCCACACCCTGGTACCCATGCATGCAGCACACAAATATGCAGGGACGAAACCTCACACACGTAGCAGTACATACAAAGACTTCCTGCCTGCAGACATTTGCACTGAATTTGTGAACCCCAGGGATGGGGCAAGCCAGCATGTGCAATGTCTAGGGTTTGGCTAGTTGGCGCAGTTGCACCCCTTGTTATTACCATCTGGAGGGGAACTTTTGTGGTACAGCACAACAAAAGCAGGATAACACACACACATGCGCACGCACGCACGCACACACACCAGAACATTTGTGGCATGAACGGTTGAAGGATTTTAGTAGAAGGCTATAGGAGATGAAGGGGATGCGGGTAGCGCTGTGGGTTAAACCACAGAGCCTAGGACTGGCCGATCAGAAGGTTGGCGGTTCGAATCCCCGCAATGGGGTGAGCTCCCGTTGCTCGGTCCCTGCTCCTGCCAACCTAGCAGTTCAAAAGCACGTCAAAGTGCAAGTAGTTAAATAGGTACCGCTCCGGCGGGAAGGTAAACGGCATTTCTGTGCGCTCCTCTGGTTTGCCAGAAGCGGCTTAGTCATGCTGGTCACATGACCCAGAAGCTGTACGCCGGCTCCCTCGGCCAATAAAGGAAGATGAGCACCGCAACCCCAGAGTCGGTCACGACTGGACCTAATGGTCAGGGGTCCCTTTACCTTTATAGGAGATGAACCTATTGCAAAGCAAGCTATATGACTGCCCCAAATCTTCTGCAGATGCAAATGGCACTGAAATCATCCCAGTAACATCATGAACACAAATCACGACGAATGCCCAATAAAGAAGACGTCTGGGTCGCGAAGGCAAAGGGGTCCAAGCACAGTTATTAAATGTGAACTCTAGCACACAAGGTCAGCCAATAGGTCTAGTGAGAACAGAAATACATGGAACTTTGCACTCTAAATTTTAACCTCAGCCACTTTGTAGTAATCAGACACTCAAAGCTTCCTTTCGTTTTTGAATACAGAGTACCGGAAACTCCTACACAAGTCATATTAACCCATTCAAAAATGTTTCTGCCAAGGCTTAAAATGCAACGCAATTATCAAAGAGATACTCTACTTAGTGAAATAGGGACATTTACTGTGAACACAAGTCTATATATCACAAATTACTCTCATTGGTTAATGGCTCCTAGCATCAGGTTTAGGGAATTATGTCAGACACTATTAGTTTTTCAATTTATATTAGGCATATGATGAGCTAGCTCCAAACTTACAAAGACTAGAAATAGCCTCAACTGTGGGTTTTCCTTTCCCAAACTAAATGAAATCTGGCAATTACTACTAAATCTACTATTCATGTAAGACCGCAGAATGTGTTTACCGTTTACGTGGCACAGAAGTTACAGTAAGAACTCTACCTTTCAATCGCCTCGCTTTTTTGTGAATTCGTAAACCTTTGCAAACTGAAGTTGTGTGTGCTTGTTTTTATTTTAGAATCATACATGTGTAAAAGAGGCTTTAAAATGATTTGTAGCCTACTTCATATCTAGAGCTGAGAGGTACATAACTAATACTGACACTCCACCCAACTAGAGTTTACTCTCATAGGAATGGATAGGTCTTGATTTGTAGTGAAAATAAATTAAGTTTAAACACAGTGCTTCTGTCTGCAAAAATTAGAGGACGATAGCTGAAGATCCACTGAAATTAGTACACTTAAATAATAAAATATAATAATAATAATAATAATAATAATAATAATAATAATAATAATAACAACAACAACAACAACAACAACAACAACAAACATCAAACATTAAAAGCTTCCCTAAACAGGGCTGCCTTCAGATGTCTTATAAAAGTCAAATAGTTGTTTATTTCCTTGACATCTGGTGGGAGGGCGTTCCACAGGGCGGATGCCACTACCAAGAAGGTCCTCTGCCTGGTTCCCTGTAACCTCACTTCTCGCAGTTAGGGAACTGCCAAAAGGCCCTCGGACCTAAATCTCAGTGTCCGGGCAGAACGTTGGGGGTGGAGACACTTCTTCAGGTATACTGGGCTGAGGCTTTGAAGGTCAGCACCAACGCTGACCAGTTATTTCAATGGTCTACTTTAAGCAGGGCCATGCAGAGGGAGGGGACATCCAGGTACACTTGCCCAGGGTCTTGGAAGGTTAAGCTGGCTGGGCAGCCCTGCCAGGGGCCTGCCGAACTAACACTGTCATGCCAATAAGACCCTGGACCTCCCAGCTGATCAGGGCCTCCTGCCCTGGGCCTCAGACAAGCTCTGTGCAGCCTGACTTTGCGTATGAGTAATGCTGGATACCACCCAGAGGTTATAAGCAGGCTAAAAGTGCATTTTAAAGGAGGTTTTAAAGGTTAAAGGCATTAAGCAGCACGTATGAGTCATCTGACTCAGTTGTCCATAATCTAGAATAGGCGAGAAAAGATGTCTGGCATGCAGGTAAATTTCAGGTTACCTCTGGCTAGCTGATTGCACACAAGACAGAATATTCAATAAGCCTTTCATCTGATACCTTAAATTTATAGCATGTCGCCGCACCACTGAATGATCGCAGCTCAGCTAAAGACAAGTCTTCCAGTGCGAAAGGCAAGCTGATTAGAGTGATGAAAAAAGGCCTCTGACATGCTCAGCGCTGGGGCTATGCCATCCTGTTACCAAGATTAACACAAGCAGATGCCTCTGAATATCAGATGCTGCGGAACATGAGCTAGGGAGTGCCATTTTGCTCATGACCTTCTCATGGGCTTCACAAAGGCATCTGGTTCGCCACCGTAGGAAGGGGATTCTGAGCTACCTGCTTGACCTGATCCCAGCATAGCGCTAACATAGAATGAATGGGGTGCAACTTGCAACTAGTGCACAAATCACCTTGGAAAACACTCGTCTCTGGCACTGGTTCACATACTGAGAGCTCTTTTACAAAAGCAGCTTCACTGCTTTGGAGTATATTCTAGGAATCAAGAAAGGTTTAGGGGGCAAAGACAGCCTGAATGAAGTAAATTTAATATACGTACACAGTTATAGAGGGTGGCGCTGTGGGTTAAACCACAAAGCCTAGGACTTGCCGATCAGAAGGTCGGCGGTTTGAATCCCCGCGACGGGGTGAGCTCTCGTTGCTCGGTCCCTGCTCCTGCCAACCTAGCAGTTCGAAAGCACGTCAAAGTGCAAGTAGATAAATAGGTACCGCTCCGGTGGGAAGGTAAACGGCGTTTCCGTGCGCTGCTTTGGTTCGCCAGAAGCAGCTTAGTCATGCTGGCCACATGACCCGGAAGCTGCACGCCAGCTCCCTTGGCCAATAAAGCGAGATGAGCGCCGCAACCCCAGAGTCGGTCACAACTGGACCTAATGGTCAGGGGTCCCTTTACCTTTACACAGTTATAGAGTGAACACATCTTTATCTCACTCTAAATCCAGCTGCACTTTTAAAAGGTGTGACTAGTTGGGAAGGCACACACACTATATTGTTGTAGACACATGACGAAAGCTTTTCTGTTTGGGAAAGTGCGGCAGCAGAGAGGTTGTTGTGGTGCAAACACAGCAGCAAGAGCACTGGGTTGGCTCTGACTATGTGTTTACACCTTACTGATCTCCCTGCCCCTCCCTATAAGCAGCAATGGCCAAGCTGTCAGGAGGCCAGATGAGCGCTGCTACCCCACCCCACCCCACCCCACCCCACCCCACCCATTACCACCATCTGGACACAATTTAGTTACTTATATTTGTTTTAAAAGTTTTATCGATTTCATCTTCGCTTTAGCAAGGATGTGTGATTTTAATTGGCTCGTGGATTTCAGCCAAGTTTTGTAAATAATCATAGCTATTCACCGCTTGGAGAATTTTTTGATCAAGCGATTTATAAATTTTCTAAATAAATAGTTGCACCAGGATGTGGATGCACATTTGAAATGTACGTTTGAAGGTACATCTCACGGAATGGAATGCACAAAGCAGCCACAGTAAACATGCATCCAGTTTAGATCCTCAGCTCTTGCTCCTCAATTTATGCATGTACCTATCCCTTAGCTAGATTTGGATGCTCATATATTTAATTTAAGATGGCAGATTTAAGTGAGTAGCACTTCAGTTCCAAATTCAGAATGCTCTGCAGCATGAAGGTCCAGTAATTTCAGGAAATGTTGTAATGGGGAAAAGCAAACAATGCTACCCACAGGAAACAATGCAAGTCAACGTTTTTTCTATTATACCATTTAATGCAATCAAATGCCTATTGTCGCTAGAGGCCACAGGGATTATAGCAAAGCTCGGGAAATGAAGGCTATAATTTCTGTAAAGAGAGACTCAGATGAGATAGCATCATTTATGATAATGCTATGTGACCTTCAAGTGGGCATGATTCTAGTGCCTCATATCCTTTAATAATCTTTCTTGAAATGGTAGTATGTTCAAGCTGATCTACACGTTTTAAAATAGGACTGTATCACTTCAGAACCTGGAGGGTAGGATGGATGTTTGAACATTCTTAAGTTAAAAAACAAAGGAAGACTCTTTTTATATAGACCATATTTTCCCCAAAATGCTATCTTCTCAGCAGCAGTGTTGTTGTTTTTTTCAATTTAGGGAGGATTCAATATGTGCAATCTACTACATAGCACAGCTCCAAGAATGTACATATGTATGAATGTTAAAGGACAATTAAAAATAAATAGACAATTAAACAGAATGTCAATGGACTGTAAGATCTACTGAGAGATGAAAGGATTTTAAGATTCCTCTTTTCAAGCCATGGTGTCTTAACTTTAAGATAACACACTAACAGGTTTCATTTATTCTTTTAAGACATTTATATTCCACTTAATCATTAGCATTTCAAAGCACAGTACATAAAAATGAACCATACGGGGGGGGGGGAGCAATAAAAACTCACCATAAAACCTATGGTTGCAGACTGTTTGTCATGATATAATAGAGCAGCAGTCAAAAGAAAACATTAATATTATTCACTCTCCTGTGAAGAATGTTGGCCTGACTTAATGCTCAGGCATATTTGTCAGCTCCACTGGATTGATTTTCACTGCAGGCATTGTTGCAAGTTACCTTCTTGAGCCCTTCTGCAATCTAGCAGACAAGGGACGTGCTGGACTTAGGCCACAGAGAACAGGGCTTAGGTCCCTGCTTAACCATGAAGTGCAATGGTGCGATTATTTTCTCAGCCTAACCTACACCACAGGATTGTTGCAAGAATAGTGTATTGAAGCTTATTAAGTTCCTGCTCTTGGGTTTACAACCTAAAAGTAACGAGACAGAAGAAGAAGGGGAGTTCTCAAAATCACAGTTGCGGATTGAAACACTTCAGATAGCAAGGTGGAATGGCTGTCCCTTGGTAACAGTTGAGGGAAAGTCAAAGACAGATGGTCTCTCAGCAGAGGCCATTGAATAGCCCTGGGGTGGCCAACTCCCAAGGGACTGCGATCTAGTTAAAAACTGGCAGTGGTCTACCCCCTTTTTTGGGGTTCAGGTCAAAGTTGTTGAGCTTTTTTGGGGGGGAGGAAGGCCCGTTTTTACAGGGGTTTCAAAGTTGCTGGGGGGAGCTAGTGATCTACCACAGACGTCTGGTGATCTACTGGTAGATCATGATATACCTCTTGGACATGCCTGTACCTATCTCATCTAATCTGAAGAGATCCCCCTTAACCCCTTGGAGGCAAGGTACCGGTAAGTCACAAATATCCTGAATTCTCTTTGCTCCTCCCTCTTCATTTATGATCCTTGGGTGGGCTGCAGATTACAACAGTAATTCTAAGGTAAGGATGGAGAGATGAGGACAGAGGAGGGTTCAACTGAAGACGCGTCTATTTAGACAAGCATGCCCCTGATCTCCTGGCACGAATCTCCTGCTCTGATTGTTGTTTTACCTGTTATGCCATTTTTATGGGCCTGTTTCTTTTATTTCAATTATGGATGCTTTAATGTAGCTGTTATACAATGCATTTTAATTACAGGTATAATTGATTTTATTTTGTGTTATTTTGCTGTTGGTGTTTGTTCGGCATTTCTTCTTGAAATGAAAGGCAGTAATATATATAATATCAATAATAATATGTGTAGGACTGGCCTTACAATGCGGTGGGAGACTGAGGCGTTTTAGTGCTTCAGATCCACGGTATCTGCTCTGATAACACAGATTACATGTGTTCTTAAAGAACTTGAAATACAAGATATTTAAGAGCAGCCTGTCACTCTCAGCAGCCTGTCTTCCAGCTATAACATTTGAAACCATGTCATCTCTGTTTGTAATCAATTTAGAGAAGGTGACTGATGGGTAGACTATTACCACCATTTTGTCTTGTTTGTTTTTCTGTTTTGACACAATGGATGGCGAAGAAGAAGATTAAAGAGGGTTGTCAGAAAGATTATCATTTATCTGCACCAGAGATGGATACACTGCTCTATAATAACCTTATCTTTACTGCTTCCCAGATCTAGTCCTTTAATTAGTAGTGAGGAACCTAACAAAAATTCGGTAGGGAAGGTTATCCTGGAAAACGTGTAGGGAATTATTTTGTCAGGTTAGAGTTACAAATCCACTGGAAAAGAAGACATACATAAACGCCATGCTAGACATAGTATAAAGGATTCTATATTGACATAACACTGAGGCCGTGTGATGTGTGCTATTAGATTATGATCTGCCACATTACATTACATTACATTACATTACATTACATTACATTACATTACATTACATTACATAGCAAACTCTTCAGGCAAAGTGTACACTGAAAAGAAAATTGGATACCGAAAAGAAAAGAGGAAGGTACCACATACAGACAAAACATGGAGAGAGCTTCCTTGTAAAAGAAGGTCAGGGGAAAACTGGGAAGTGCATGGGCACAGCTAGGAATTTTGTTAGGAAGGGACTTTTAATGGACCACATCACAATGCAGAATCAGCCAATCCAATCCCTAGCTCTCTCCCCCCCCCCTATTTGAATAAACAAAACAAAACAATACAAAACCCTGAAATTGGGCTGTTCTGCAACTGTTGTTAATTCATCTTCAGGTGGCCTCATCAACAGCATCCCTCACAAATGAGCACATAGATTTACTATGTTTCTACATAAGGGAAAGTCATAAAGTCAGAAATCTTGTTACATGCAGCATTTTATAAATAATTTAGAAAGTCTATTTCCTCTTCTCTAGATCTGGACCTTTGCCTGCTGAGAGCAAGGAGTCTTTACCACGATTATTAAATATTTACCATATTGTTGTTCTGACTTCCTTGCAAAAAATACACAGCGTACAAATGTTACACTTTAGAAATAAAATAAAATAAAATAAATTTAGATAGTAAACTGTTAGCGAATCAATAATTGTTTGCCAACGCCACGCAAACATTGGACATTCCAGTTTGCAGAAAATAAACCAGCCACAGTTATGTTTCACTTTTACTGCAAAACTTTAACTTGTTTTAGACAATTTGCCAGAACGCAAGCCCTGTTTGAGCTACGGTGCACACCCAAACCTCCTGCACAGGCATGGTTTCCCATTCACTTCAACTGATGGGCGTTTGCTCTGTGCAGAAGTTTGCATAAGCCCCTTCCACAGAAGCAAATGGGGAATAATTGTGGCTCAGATTAATCAGAATCCTCGAAAGGAATTAGCATGCTTGTGTATGGAAATCAGTGTGAGACACCCAACTGATGGTCCCAGCAATAAGGCAAGCTCATTTTACAGTGGTCTGGGCCAAACCCTTCTCAGTGCAGGCATTCTTGGCTGTAGAATCCTGGTTGTGCTGCAACACAAGTTACAACCGGCACAGTTACGGTCTACTTTTTAACTCCAGCTGAAAACCCAAGCATTTGTGGGGGACTACTGCTGATGCCTGCTGTTTAGATATACTACTTATATTTTAATGACTATTTTGTTCATGGTGTTGTTGTCTTTAGCTACCTGTTCTTCTTCTGTAATCCACATCATAGGCCGTGAGTTGCCCACTCGTGTCCTAGAACTTGCCATCATAATTCCATATGGGCAATATTTCTCCCCTTCTCCAAACACTGTCCAACCCTGATCAAACCCAACTAGCAATTTACAGGCCATGAATGTGTGACAGGAATTGGGAACCAGGAACTTTTGCTGAGCACTGAAGACTTGATCATGGGTTATTCGTGCTACAGTATAATCATTGTTCAGACTTCAGTACCTTATAACCAATATGGTCAGAGGAAAGTTATCATCACTGGTTAAGCCTTTTTCCAACTTTCATATGCATATCATTTGAGACAATACTATGACACCTGCGAAGTGGAAGAACTAGTTTGTTTTCTGTTAATTGCAAGTGTTTTCACAAAAGTTCCTTTGGGGGGAAAGTTAATAATAATAATAAATATTTATTTCTACCCCACCCTTTCTGGTTCAAAAACCGGGCTCAGGGCAGCTAACAACAAATTTAAAACACTTTAAAACACTTAATTATAAAAGCAGCAAAAAAGACAGTATAAAAACATGAAATTCAAAAATTCAAAAATCAATAAAAATCAAAAATCAATTAGATAATCCCCAGGGCTAGCTGGCTGAATTGGTCCTACTTGGGCCAGCAAGGAGGTCAGGGGAGAATTAGCTGTGGGGTCTCAGAGTGGGTGATCTTCATAAAAGGGGAGGGGGAGGGAAGAGAAGGGAAATAAAAGATCAGGCTGAATTCAAATTAAAGGCCAGGCGGAATAGCTCTGTCTTACAGGCCCGACGGAAGGAGGTTAAATCCTGAAGGGCCCTAGTCTCATGGGACAGAGCATTCCACCAAGTCGGAGCCATCACTGAAAAGGCCCTGGCCCTGGTGGAAGATAGTCTGACTTCCTTAGGGCCTGGACCTCTAAACTATGGTTATTCAAGGTCCTCTGCGGGGCATACCAGGAGAAGCGGTCCCATTGATATGAGGGCCCTAAGCCCTAAGTTGATTTAGACCTGTTTTTTTTTTTTAAAGCTGGGTACGCCCCTATTTTAAAAAGTTGCATTTTTGTTACTGTTATTTGATGTCAGAAGGAAATAACTGGGATCAGGTATAATACTCCCACACTTGTTCACACTTTTGACAACTTCCGATTTGTTTTCCATTGAAGTTACACTTCCACCGAAGTGGCAGTAGTAATTGTTCCGCATCAAGGTACTAGAAAAAAGTGCAATTCAAATGAAATGCATAAAAAAAAAACCACCTTCTTCCATGGTATGTATGTAACAACTTAAGGAAGCCTGTCAATCAAGTAGCAAGCAACATTTTGTTACACTTCTGTACAGTACTTGATCGAGACGTTGGGGCACAAGTTCTCATTACCACACCTGATAGGGTAATGTATGGACACCATGGTAAGTCACCACGCTTCATAAGCTGGTCTTGATAGCCATACATTGATTACCAGGTGTGCCTTCTACGTTCCGGCAATTAATTCTGATACTCTGTGAAATAACTTATGTAAACTAGGCCTCAAGTTCTTTTATAAGATCTTCACATTTTGGCCTCTTTCTGTGCGTTTTACACAAATCGTTTTATCGGTCAGGGTCCATTGCTCAAGCTGGCATAGCTCAAGTGGGGGGGGGGGAGTACACACCACTCCCTAAGCTACGCCAGTCAGAGACTCCTATGCAATATGAGAGTAATTTGGAAGCTACATAGCTAGATCCTCTTGCATTTGGCATCAATATTAAAGTAAAGAAATCTTTTTTCAAAGTCCCTGGTGACTCTCCAGGAAACCGTTGGAAGAACCTAAAGCGCTTTTTTGAAAGTATGGATGGTAATACAGTCCTGATGCACTAGTGGTAGAAATCCCCCTCTCTCAATAAAACATGATATAATGCATGTGAAAGAGGAACTGCTGAGCACCTAAAGAGCTGATCTATTTTCTCAAGTTCAATCTATTCTTGCGCTTGGTACTAGAGAGCCATAAAGACTTGACCAAAAGCACTTAATGAGGGATACACTCCACAGATCTGGCTTATATCCACGCACGCTCTTCAGTTGCAACACATCCATGTTTCATTGCAATGGAATGAGATGCTGCACTCATTTATTACAACCATCCAAATTGTATTCTCACCTATTTGCATCTGCTGAGAACTGACACTAGGTGACCAGATAGGGAAGATTTTGTAAACTGGGTAAGAACAGGTTCTTTGTCTCTATCTTTAAATGTCAGTGTGACACACAGGTATGTACAGACCTGTGGATCTGTTTGTAATTCAGGCTGACGATTCTTCACCAGACGTTGTGCATGACAGATGTGCTAGAAGTTTGTGCTGCAAAGCTTAAATTTTTATCTTGTATTCTTCCAGGCTCATCTGAACCTGCACTAGACTTTATCCATTGTGTGTACTTCATTCTTCACTCCATGTGTTAAATTGCAGGGCGGGGAGAGCAGGAATGGTATGTGTTCTCTGTTGCTATATTATTTTACTGCTCATCAGCATAAACAACAGCCAAATCCAGGGGTTCAAACCCCTCCCATGAGCCACCTTGGCAGCTAAAAATAATGTAGCATTGTCTTTTTAATAAAAGTTTAGAGGAAACGGCCAGAACCCATATCCGTCGCTTGCTTCCTGATTTACAGGAACTCTATGTAAGTTTTTGAACATTATTCAGTACATAGAATTTCTGCATGTTTAGTTCCTCCTCTCTCTCTCTCTCTCTCTCTCTCTCTCTCTGTGTGTGTGTGTGTGTGTGTGTCTCTCTCTCTCTCCCTTAAATGTCCGCAGCTATCAGTTGTCCTTTTCTTTTAAAAATGGACAATCTTGCACTCCAGCTACTCAGGTTTAAAAAAATGCAACTGATATACACTCAACTCTGAGAGCAGGTTTAAGGACATAGCCAGTTTTGAGAGAGCATTGTTTCTAAGAGTGCTTGGCTCTGGAGGATTCCCCAAGCCTCTGGAGCAGATTTTGAGGGTGCATGGAGGGAAGCTGCAGGGGATAGCAGAGGAGGCTGAAATTCTGTGGTGCAACAGCAACAATGAAAACAATCCAGAGTTCCTTGGTGAAGTCAGGACAAGAACCTCAAAATTATTATATATAGTATATAATTATATAAAATTATACTATTGTTTTTGGTTTAACAAACCCTACAACTGAAAATTCATAAAATATTTGGTTCAGGTCTCCTTTTAATGATTGACACATCTGTGCAATTTGTAGCAATGTTACAAAAGAAAAGGAAAAACATTCTAATATGCAAGGAGCCATTTTATTTCACTATTCTGCCACCTGGTTATACCCAAATGAGCTCATAACAGTCTACATTATATGCTCTGCTGAAAAGCAAACTGCTGGCCTAAATCTGACATGAAACTGCTAACTGCAATATAATAATATTACTACTGAAAATGCTAAAACTATGAGAATAATTAAGTTATACATCTTAGATCTCTAGATTTGCAGTTCTGTTCCCATTTATGTATTGTATGTCCAATAAAGTGCATTTTTCTAGAGGGCGGGGGCTCATTTCACATTAAGACTGAATGACAGTTTGACATGCGATAGCTTTCACAGCCTACCTCCGCTAAAAGTAATGGCTCTTCCAGCAACGTTTCAAAAACAACAACAACAGAATTAGGAATATAATAGGATACTAATCCAAATTGCTAATTTTAGCTGGGGGGGGGGACCTTTTTAAAAAAACAAAACATTTTCACTTTGCCTCTTTCTGAAAAGTGCAAGAAGTGGATTAAATAGGAATCTAATGTTACAAATGGCTGGCTCCAGCCCCCTCTAAGCTTTTCCCAAGTTTCTTGCTCAGGCATAGGCAAACTCAGCCCTCCAGATGTTTTGGGACTACAACTCCCATCATCCCTGGCTAACAGGACCAGTGGTCAGGGATGATGGGAGTTGTAGTCCCAAAACATCTGGAGGACCGAGTTTGCCTATGCCTGTTATTGCTCTGCAGGAGATGGTCACAAAACCCTCCTCTGTCTAAAACAGGAGTAGCCCTTCTCATCATGGGAGGAAGAGAAGAAGACAGCCTGCCCCAATTCTCACTATTTGGGATTTGGTGACATTCCTTGGTTTCACTCTTACAAAGAGTTCTTTCAGGGTTTTTCTGACAATGACATTATTTTTTTCCTACTCTGAGCAGATCTGCACCATACATTTAAAACACATGACTTTCCCCCAAAGCATTCTGGGAACCATAGTTTCCCCTTCACAGAGCGACAATTCCCAGCACCCTTTACAATTCCCTGGATTTGGAGGAGGGCGGATGCTTACTTTAAAAGTATTCTGTGGGTTTGTCCCAAGAAGAAAATGAGTCATTGACACAAACTTTAAGAGAACTCTTTGTTAGGAGTGAAACCAACCAGCAAATGCCACAAAATCCCAAAGAATTAGAATCAAGAACCAGAATGACCAGCTGCATCCTAAACTGAAGAAAGATCAAGGGGAATGAAGAATGGATTTAGCCCTTGTGACTTAGCCTGTAAAAAAACAACAACCATTACACCATTTACACAAAGCAGTCTCAGTAGCATGGGGAGCTTTAAAAAATGAGACTGAAGGAGGTCAAAAGAAGAATTAAAAAACACACAACTGACATATTGATAGACAAACTGTTCACATAGATGAAACGAAAGAAAGAAGTGTGATGGTTTGGAAAGAAGGTAGGGGTCCGAAGAAGCTTTAAAAAAATAATAAGTGGGAAAACAATAGCAGTGTGAAGGCATTGGGTATGGTTGTCCCAGGCTACTTGTATAGACTGTTGCATATGGTATGTGGGAATGCATATTTTACTTGTACTGTATGTTACATATCTTTCTTGTTTGTCCACTTGGGATTACAGAGTTAATTTGGAAACCTAGCAAATACCCTACTATCAAGACTGCCCTGACTCACCCCATGGCAACAAGTAAGGAGGAACTGCCTTGGCAGGATCTGTCAGAGGGACAGGACGAATGTGAGGTGGGGATGGTTCGAGAAACCCTCCAGGAGACTTCCACAGCCAGCTGCTTTGGAAGCACCAGCAGAGAGCAAATGGATATTGAATACGAGAAGGGGAAGATTGGGTAAGATGAGATACGCAAGCTTGCTTGGCAGAAAATAGGGCAGATGAGTAGGAGGAAAGCATGAATTTATAATGAACAAAACAGGAGAGCAAGATTTGCACCAGAGACATTCAATGGCTCTGATGCAAAAACAAAAACAGGCCATTAAAAGGAGTCAACCGAGGTTGAGAAGAAGGAAAGAAAACAAAAGGACACGGGAGCTGTCTGAAGTATGAGAAAGTACAGAACAAAAAAAAAGCAACGCCAAAAATTTGAGATTGCTAAAGAGAAGAGGAGGAGCAGTTTGGATTTGATATCCTGCTTTATCACTACCCTAAGGAGTCTCAAAGCGGCTAACATTGTCCTTTCCCTTCCTCTCCCACAGCAAACACTCTGTGAGGTGAGTGGGGCTGAGAGACTTCAGAGAAGTGTGACTAGCCCAAGGTCACCCAGCAGCTGCATGTGGAGGAGCGGAGACGCGAACCCGGTTCACCAGATTACGAGACTACCACTCTTAACCACTACACCACACTGGCTCTCTGACACACACCTTAAGGCTCTAAGGACGCTGATCTTGAAGAAGACTAGAAACTCAAACACACCCAATATGCAATATTTCTTCTATGAATGATTGGTATATTTAATCTCATTTGTAAATAATGTGCCATTGGTTAAAATATGTTTCCCAAAGCACATGTGTCATTCTGGTCAGATATACTTGCAGTGTAAGTACTTAAGTCCATTATTGGGGGCGGGGCGGGGGAGGCAAGCAGAAAGAAAACACTAGTTAGTGCTGCCATTAGGTTGCGCAAAAAAAGTCTGCTTTCTGGCTGGTTCTGCTTGGGAAGCTATTTGGCTGTTTCAATTATTAGACAAACAACACCTGTGTTTTGGGGAGTAATAGAAACCAGTTTAATGATCTGGAGTGCTAGCAAACAGCATTTAGGGATTTGAACAGACAGGAGTAATACCTCTGTTACATCCTTGTTACCACTTAAGCAAAAAGTCAACTTATTTGCTGGCTAATGGTGGAAAAAGTGAAGATATAACTTAAAGCCTAGGCCCAAGTTCTGTTCCCTCAAATCCTACACCACTTTCAGTAAGCATGGTTGCATAGCCTATAGGCAGCTACTTCCAAAATGCACCTGAGCTTTTTTCAAAGTTGAATTGGTCACCTCAGTCCAAAGAGGAATTCCAAAAAACAGTTATACCAATTGCTGAGCTTTGATTTTGTCTGCTGCAAGAAAAACAACAATCTAACAGCACCTTAACGATTAATAGATTTGTTCTGCATTGAGCTTTTGTGGACTGTCTACTTCATCATTTGCCAAGTGTGTACAGAGGAACAAAGCATTAAGGAGGCATAAGCAATAAATAGCTATTACCACAAATCTGTGCCACCCCCCACATTCTGGAAGCTATCCTTAAAAGATCGCAAGGCTTGCATTTGAAGCTGGTATTTAACACAGGGCTTGAGATTATTACGAGACTGGCTTTCTACACAGAAACAATAAAATTAAGCATTTATGATGCATAATTATTTTCCTGCATTTATATTCAAATATAGTACTTAAAAAGCATGAAGAGAAGACTTTTCTATCTATTGCAAGATATATCTTGTCAGTATGCAACTTCTAAAAAATTTTTTTTTAAAAGAAAATGTTGCTAATTAATTTGACTAAGAGATCTTTAGAGCTTTAGCAGAAGTGCATTTCAGAGGATTTCAAAACATCATATCTTAGCAACAATGAAGTGGAAGAACCTAATTGTCCTTAATCCTCTAGTTAAAATAGGTTAGATGAAATCCTCTTTTGAGCAAAGCAGGAAGATTACTCAATGACATCAGGCAACAGAATCGCCACTGCTTTGCGATTTAATTACTCAGCTATCGAGAATGTGAAAAATCCAAAGTTAGCCGGCAATAGACTTTGGATAAGATTTAGATAATTGCAAGTGAGGAAAGGCAACTGCATTACTTATACCCTTTGAAGAAGCTAATGCTTACGCCTCAATGTTGGCAGTACAGCCTTCTTAGATCAACATCTGCTGCTTCAAGGCAATATACTATAACCAGCACAGCTAGTCTAACAGAGAGAACACTGCATACAATCTTGTGAAACTAAGGACAAGGCAAATTCATTCATGTTTTGTGACAGAACTAAAAAAAGAAATACAGATAATAAATGTGTATGCAGCTTAAAATAAACACACAAACACACTTGTAAGGTAAGCTCTTTAACAATCTTTGAAGGCTAGACCACTAAATCAAAGCTTGGATAATCGAGATTAAGATAAGAAACTGGTGTCTGTGCGGTGTAAAGAGAAAAAAGCCTTTGTTTTATCTAATCTACGCTGAATTTGTTGCCATGGCAATTAAAGCAGGAGAGATAACTGTATTGTTGTGTTATTCTGCCTTCTAGTTCAGGCTGAACTTCAGCTGAGTTTTCACTTGACAATTATAACAATAGAAACATTACAGTTTCCTGTTTCTTTATCATTGGAGGCAATACTTCAACAAAGTAATGTTGAGTAAAAGGTACAAGGCTGCTGCAGGCTTATATACCGGCAATCAAGTGTCGGTACCTCTGAAATCAACAAGACTTAGGGAGCAATCCTATACATAAGTATCTGGTGCAAATCAAACTGGTGTAAAGTTAAACCAGATCCAAACTCTACTCAGCTACAGCCCTACTGCTGGCTGAGCTATCCTAAGCATGGCAATGGGAAAACAAGCCTTTAAAATAGTCTTTGACTCTTTTTGCTGGCTTATTTTACACCAGGTTGCCTAGTCAAGTGATGAACCTGCATGGGTTTAGGAGTCCCCCTTCTCTCTGGTCATTGGGTTTCCAGGTTTGTCTGGCCCTCTCCATGTGACAGGTAAAGAGCTTGAATCTCCATGTGCGTGAGAGTTCCTTTAATCATAATGCTTGAAATTATTAAGGACACTGTACATGCAGCATGCAAGCTTCAGTCCAGCAGGAGCTGGCTGCAAACTATAGCATTGTCTGCCCTTCTCCCTTCCCCTCTCCCAATTAACCTCCATCTCCAATGCCGTAACAACAGGGGCCTCCCCATGACATCACCAAGGGCTGCTCCTAGATCTCAGGTTTGGGCCCTGAACTCGCAGAAGCTGGGGTGCTCCTGACCTGGCAAACCTACTGGACAGAACTCCCCTTTTTTCATTATGCTGGCTTAAAATATGCAGGGCTCAGCTCAGCCAACCGGGTACCAGCTGAGCCAAGACACAGGAGATATGCTAACCTCTCAGCTCACAGCACCAATAATATTTGAGCTAAAGTCAATATGATAAGATATAATGCCATTATTTTCTCAGTCATTCCTGTTGATTGCAACATGGTTCTGCTCTTTCGTAAAACACACACACAGAAAGCGTCCACCCCCCCCCCAATAACTATCACAAAATTTCCCTCAAACTTTCATCATATTCATTCTAGTTAAGGACATTTTAGCAGTTCTTGCATTTCTGAATTGTTTTAACTACAATTTGATGTGCTAGTCCACAGCATCTCTTGAGTGTATGAATGCGAGAGAGAGAGAAATAAAACCTATAGCATAACTAGAATAAAAGCAAAATCTTCTTCTTTCTTTTGCCTTCGAAGTATAACTTACTGGCGCAGGAAAAATAATGACCTGGGCATATCTTTACCTCAAATGCAACACTATAATGTCCTGCTCTGTCCCAGCTCCAGAAATATCCCACCCCCTCAAATTTTTCTTAGGTTATAAGCCTGTACAAACTTACCTGAGAGTAAGCCCTATTGACACGGGTGGCGCTGTGGGACGCGGGTGGCGCTGTGGGTAAAAGCCTCAGCGCCTAGGGCTTGCCGATCGAAAGGTCGGCGGTTCGAATCCCCGCAGCGGGGTGCGCTCCCGTTGCTCGGTCCCAGCGCCTGCCAACCTAGCAGTTTGAAAGCACCCCGGGTGCAAGTAGATAAATAGGGACCGCTTTCTAGCGGGAAGGTAAACGGCGTTTCCGTGTGCGGCTCTGGCTCGCCAGAGCAGCAATGTCACGCTGGCCACGTGACCCAGAAGTGTCTCCGGACAGCGCTGGCCCCCGGCCTCTTGAGTGAGATGGGCGCACAACCCCAGAGTCTGTCAAGACTGGCCCGTACGGGCAGGGGTACCTTTACCTTTACCTTTAAGCCCTATTGAATACAAAGAGACTTACTCCTAACTCCCATCATCTGAATAACGTCATCTAGTGCTTATGAGTAAGACATCAATGTAAACATGTTTGCATATTTTTTTTAAAAAAAGCTTTGTGTTAAAGTTTTGCAACTTAAAAAAATAAATCTAATGAATATCTCTTTTTTTAAAAAAAAAAAAAAAGGTTTGAACATTATAATATACTTAAGACAAAATGCAGCAGAGCAGCATTTTGCAACCAATAGCAAGTGGATTGTAGAATGCAACTGGCTAGGGTTAGAGTTTTCTGTAACTGGCTTATACAGCCACAGTGCCATATCTGCTATAGCCTCTGCACCACCAGTAACAACTTCTCTGGAAGCTACAAACCCTCCTGAACAGTGTGGGATAGCTCAGGGCATAGATATCCACTTGGGCAAGAAGAATTACCCCAAATTGTGGAGTTGTTGTTTAACCAATTGTAAGTTAGTCATGATTTTTCTTTTTCTTCTAGTTAAGTGTTAACAAACAAAACCCTTGAAAGCAAAAGTATTATTTTTGAGACAAGCAGATGGGGTGTTAACTGCACTTTCCCTAAAGCAATATGTGAAAACACTTAATTGGCTCATAATTGGCTTTAACTACCCCAAAAGGAAATCAGAATTAATTCTAGAATTTAAAAAGCGAGTATTTCAGGCTTATGTACATTTCCTTTTGTAATCATTATTGTAGCAATCCCTATCATCTTTCCCATTCATAGCTATGTTTTCAAATCACTTCTACTGTACTGGGAAGATAGGTATGCAGTTATTATAATTGTTTTTTACCTTCTTGAGATTTTAAAGTATTCCAGCAAACAGACACTGTGAAGTTTTAGGTCAAAGTAGGATATGGGTGCATTTAAAACAAACAGACGCCCACCCAAATAAGCTTATTTCGAAGTAAATGCTACTGACAATAAAAAATGACCATTTGCAGGCTAACGTTTAAGATTGGAAAGAAAGAGACCAATTTTTAAACACATGTCACTGATGAATTATCAATTCTTAAGGAAATCAGCCCTGAGTGCTCACTGGAAGGACAGATCCTGAAGCTGAGGCTCCAATACTTTGGCCACCTCATGAGAAGAGAAGACTCCCTGGAAAAGACCCTGATGTTGGGAAAGATGGAGGGCACAAGGAGAAGCGGACGACAGAGGAAGAGATGGCTGAATAGTGTTCTCGAAGCTACCAGCATGAGTTTGACCAAACTGCGGGAGGCAGTGGAAGACAGGAGTGCCTGTCGTGCTCTGGTCCATGGGGTCACAAAGAGTCGGACACGACTAAACGACTAAACAACAACAACAACTGATGAATTCTTAAAAGGAACAGATCTCACATGAGATCCAAATGCCTGGCCCCATAATAACACAAAGCATCAGTATGTCAGCAGAACATATCTCCAAAAGACATACAACACTTCAGAAGCCATGAACTTGTCAAAGGTCTACAGCTGCCAAGTCATTCTAAACAGAGAAGAGCCAGCTGTCCTATTCAGGCAGAACAGGCAATTGCCACTGGCTGCAAAGGAGTTTAGTGACCACTTAATGCTGGAATCATCGCATGCTGCAAGGGACATATCTTTCAGAGTGCCCGAAACAGCAAACAACTGCATATTTAGACTGCTCCATATTCCGCATACAATGTTTGGTCACAGACTATACTATAGACGCATATAGTCTTTGACATCTATGGCAGGAAATATCAAGCTATATTTTAAAACCAGAACAAAATGTGGATATTAACTCATCACTAACTAGCCCCTGTGTGATGGAATCCCGGCACCTTAGCAAAAAGCAGTTGACCTACCATAAATTAATTTTTCATTGTTAAAACTGTATGCAAAGCAGATATTCACAGTGTTACAGTAGTAGCCCGTTCTACAAAAGGAAAGCTATTGATGTAATTTAATCAGAAATTCCTCCTGGCAATATGAATTAGTAACACTACTAGGAGCATTCTAATATTGACCATCCAATTTTGCACATTTTCCAAATGTCAGCTTGGAGGTAGAGATTTGGTCCTTCTGAGCAGAAGTCATTAAATGCCCAAGGCAACTAGCAACTCAGACCCATCTTTCAAGCTGACCTGTAGCACACATGGACCTGATTGTGAACTGGAGAGATTTTTTTTTTGTTCTTACCCATGCAAATGTTCAAGTACTGTTTACTTAAGTACTAAAGGAGTACTTTGAAGTATCTTTCCATTCTTAAAGACTCTCAAACTTATCCATGAAAGAACAGAACAAAAGGAAAGGTTCGTGATAAAAGTTTTCACTTAAGATTTGGAAAACCAAACAAAATTGACCAAAGGAGTTCTCGTGCTCAACTCTCAATACTAACAGGTTATTGTTGACTGAATTAAAGTGGAAGCTACTTATCAGAAGGAAAAAGTGTGTACTTCACTGCTGCTCCAACACAAAAAGCTGACGGCCAACAAAAAAAAAATCTCATCCATATATTGCTGCATAAGCCCATTTTCCAACTGCATAATGAAAACAACAAAATAAAAATAAAATAAAATTAGTAGCTATGCTCTGAGTAAAAGTCATTTTCCCCACAAATATCGGTATTTGCATATTTTGCTTTTGAAAGCAAGTGCAGCTTAGCAAGAATACATTAGCAGTGAACCACTTTATAAATGATTAAAAGGAAGTCAATTTAGGCTGCAATCCCCACTGAATAAATATTTCCATATATATTAAAGCAAAAGGCTGCAGTGAAGACAACATATTCTCCTCCAAAACAAAAAAAGCCCTGTATCTGATATATAAGTAACTGAAGACATCTATTTCCCAATCCCATATAGATCTTGTATAGTAGAACTGTTTTGATCAGTCCCCCTTAAATCAACAGTACTGTTTTCTACATTTTTATAACACTTTGGGTTTGAAACGGAGACAGATCTGCCTGCCATTCTCACATGACTTTCATGGAAGTACCGTATTTTTCGCACCATAGGGCGCACCGGACCATAGGGCGCACCCAGTTTTTAGGGGGGGAAATCAAGAAAAAAATCTTTCCCCCCCCCAGCCCCAAAGAGCAGCGTACAGGGTGCGCACAACCTCTCCCTGCCGGAGGGGTTGCGAGCAGCTATGGAGCAAGCCAAGTTTTGGCTTCCCCTTTAGCCCCATGCAGCCTCTCCTTGCCGGGAGACGCTGCACAGGGCTAAAGAAGCCATAGCCCCATGCAGCCTCTCCTTGCGGAGGGGTTGCGCGCGGCTATGGAAGAAGGCAAGGCAGCGAGCGGGATGGATCCCGCTCGCTGTTTTGCCTTCCCCTTTAGCCCCGCGGAGCCTCTCCTTGCGGAGGGGTTGCGCGCGGCTATGGAAGAAGGCAAGGCAGCGAGCGGGATGGATCCCGCTCGCTGTTTTGCCTTCTCCTTTAGCCCCACGCAGCCTCTCCTTGCGGAGGGGTTGCGCGCGGCTATGGAAGAAGGCAAGGCAGCGAGCGGGATGGATCCCGCTCGCTGTTTTGCCTTCCCCTTTAGCCCCGCGGAGCCTCTCCTTGCGGAGGGGTTGCGCGCGGCTATGGAAGAAGGCAAGGCAGCGAGCGGGATGGATCCCGCTCGCTGTTTTGCCTTCCCCTTTAGCCCCGCGGAGCCTCTCCTTGCGGAGGGGTTGCGCGCGGCTATGGAAGAAGGCAAGGCAGCGAGCGGGATGGATCCCGCTCGCTGTTTTGCCTTCCCCTTTAGCCCCGCGGAGCCTCTCCTTGCGGAGGGGTTGCGCGCGGCTATGGAAGAAGGCAAGGCAGCGAGCGGGATGGATCCCGCTCGCTGTTTTGCCTTCCCCTTTAGCCCCGCGGAGCCTCTCCTTGCGGAGGGGTTGCGCGCGGCTATGGAAGAAGGCAAGGCAGCGAGCGGGATGGATCCCGCTCGCTGTTTTGCCTTCCCCTTTAGCCCCGCGGAGCCTCTCCTTGCGGAGGGGTTGCGCGCGGCTATGGAAGAAGGCAAGGCAGCGAGCGGGATGGATCCCGCTCGCTGTTTTGCCTTCCCCTTTAGCCCCGCGCAGCCTCTCCTTGCGGAGGGGTTGCGCGCGGCTATGGAAGAAGGCAAGGCAGCGAGCGGGATGGATCCCGCTCGCTGTTTTGCCTTCCCCTTTAGCCCCGCGCAGCCTCTCCTTGCGGAGGGGTTGCGCGCGGCTATGGAAGAAGGCAAGGCAGCGAGCGGGATGGATCCCGCTCGCTGTTTTGCCTTCCCCTTTAGCCCCGCGGAGCCTCTCCTTGCGGAGGGGTTGCGCGCGGCTATGGAAGAAGGCAAGGCAGCGAGCGGGATGGATCCCGCTCGCTGTTTTGCCTTCCCCTTTAGCCCCGCGGAGCCTCTCCTTGCGGAGGGGTTGCGCGCGGCTATGGAAGAAGGCAAGGCAGCGAGCGGGATGGATCCCGCTCGCTGTTTTGCCTTCCCCTTTAGCCCCGCGGAGCCTCTCCTTGCGGAGGGGTTGCGCGCGGCTATGGAAGAAGGCAAGGCAGCGAGCGGGATGGATCCCGCTCGCTGTTTTGCCTTCCCCTTTAGCCCCGCGCAGCCTCTCCTTGCGGAGGGGTTGCGCGCGGCTATGGAAGAAGGCAAGGCAGCGAGCGGGATGGATCCTGCTCGCTGTTTTGCCTTCTCCTTTAGCCCCACGCAGCCTCTCCTTGCGGAGGGGTTGCGCGCGGCTATGGAAGAAGGCAAGGCAGCGAGCGGGATGGATCCCGCTCGCTGTTTTGCCTTCCCCTTTAGCCCCGCGCAGCCTCTCCTTGCCAGGAGATGCTGCGCAGGGCTTTCCTGGCTTTTCTGGGAGGTGGGGGAATTCCCCCACCTCCCGCAAAACCGGCAGAAGCCGCGCGCACTTTAAAAGGGCTGCACGGCTTCTTCTGGCTTTCCTGGGAGGTGGGGGGATTCCCTCACCTCTCGCAAAAGTCCGCAGAAGCCGTGAGCTCTTTAAAGGGGCTGCGCGGCTTCTCCTGGCTTTCCTGGGAGGTGGGAGAAGGGACTGATGCAGGCAGTCATTCCCTTCTCCCTCCTGTGGAAAAGCCCGCAAGAGCGCACGGAGCTTGTGTGCGGCTCTTGGGGGCTTTTCCCGCCTGCCTCCCCCCTGCATTCGCTCCATAGGACGCACACACATTTTCCCTTGCTTTTTAGGAGGGAAAAAGTGCGTCCTATGGTGCGAAAAATACGGTAGTCTATTGAAGCAGAAGGCAATGTACTCAGATAAGTATTTGCAAGACGCATTACCCAAAATTCTAGAGTCATAGAATTGTAGAGTTGGAAGGTGAACCAAGGGTCATCTAGTCCAACCCCATGCAATGCAGGAATCTTAGCTAAAGCATCCATGACAGATGGCCATCCAACCTCTGCTTAAAAACCGCCAAGGATGGAGAGACTGTTCCACTGTTGAACAGCTCTAACTGTCAGAAAGTTTTTCCTGACGTTTCATCAGATATTTAGTCCTGATGTTTAGAGGGATTCAGTTCTTGAGAACCACTGCTTCTTTTTACAGGACGGAACTTGCCACAAACCGAAACTGCCCAATGAGATTAAGTCAGGCCATTTTTACAAATGTATCTTGTCAGCTCTTCTTTGACACTAGAGCAACTCATCAGGGTGGGAAGGGAAACTGTGAATTTGAATTCTGAAAGTCAATGTTACTTTTAGTAGCTTAAATGGTATAGGCATACAGTATTTTTTTTCTAAGCCGAAGTCATTCTGACAATACAGAATCAAATTGTCCTGCAATGACTGCTGGTCATTAAAAAATTGCAACTAAATACAATTACAAATAAGTCTAAGAATGACAGAATACTTCCTGCTGCACATTAAAAAAAAACTGTGCTGCTGCTTTTGCGCATTTGAGAAGCAATCAGCAATTGCACCTGGACTGTTTCGCTGTGGGATAAATTACATATTAAACAAAACTGGCTTTAGCATATAATAAAGAGCTCCAAAGAGCATTGTCACTGTGCAGAACCATTGGAAGTTACATAATAAATATATGCTATTTTTTTTAAAAAAACCAACCCTATTGTAATTCAATTTAAAATTTAAAAAGTGAATAATGTAGCTAAATACAACATTATCACCTCCAGTGTCGTAATACAGAGACATTTTCAAGGAAACTACAACAAATGTTTGTTTTTATTACTTCAAGCGTAGTTAAGTACAAGGAAACAAAAACGTTTTAAATTCAGTATGCCCTAGCAGTTTCAGACCAAAATCTTAAGGACACTTCAAAGATCCATGACCTCCTGATGTAATTTTATACTTTACCTCCATGACCTGAATAATGCATAATATAAAGGTCTTCCATTATTTATCATCAACCAAAAACCAGAGACTAAATTCACATGTTCCGACGTAGTTCCACTGTGTGCAAGTAGCTGCTCACCTGAGTGTTATATTCATGCAAGCTTATGTATGCAACACACAACTGGCAGCTCCTGTAAGCAGGGATTTCTATTTACTCTTCACTCATTGAACCTGCCATTGCGTCTTTCATCAAGAATACACGTGCTGTCCACAAACCTGCTCCAGAGCGTTGGCTGCAACCTCCGAAACAGATTTTGGGGTACATGGGGGGATCAGAGGGGGAGGGGAACATATCACTGCACAGGCAGAAATCCATGCACAGACAGAATGTTCACTTTAGCATTGACTATAACCAACTGTTCTTATCTCATATTGCTCATATGTTGCTCAATCACAAGAGCTCCAGTGAGAGCAACAGATGAAGGATAGGAGCTTCTGATGAGAAAGCTCTCAGAATTCCAATAAATTGGTTACCGGGGATTCACATCAGCACTACTGTACCTTCTGACAATTCCAGAAACGTTGCTATCTCAGTTGTATACTCAACTGCTATTCTTGCTGCTTGTTTGGTTTTCTGACTCGGCACTCATCATTCCTGAAGTTCATCTGTTCAGCTATTATTCTGTTTTAATTAAGCAGTTTTATACTTCATCTGACTGGTTATATGCTTGTAAAATTATTTCTATGTTATCTTATGCCTATTGTCCTTATGTTAATCACTGTATTATTGTGGCCAATGGCTGGAACAAACAATGTAATTAATATTCAATTTAAGGGTTCCCCCCCCCCTTGTTTTATAAGCCTAGCCAACCACTTTCCCCCACCACAGTCCCCATTAGCTCTTCCCCACGTCCCTCCTTTATTCTGTATAACATATTCACATTTTTTCCAAGCCAACTGCAGACAATGAAAAGCAAGGAGGTTATTTACAAACGAACAGCTAGTTAAGAAATTCTGGACTGGGATTTAATCTTTAAAGACACAAGGTCTCCTAAAAACCTTCCCTGTTATACCTCCCACCCAATTTCATGTTAGTGGACACCTGGATGTTCATTTTTATTGACAGCATTTCCTTTCATCCTGCAAACATGGCCAGAGATGCAGAAGAAGACAGGGCTCCTGCTACTGTTATGTGAAGATACCTGCTGCAATACCTCTTCCACACAACAACTAAAGGTGCCTGCAGCCCTCTGGCCACCTACCCTACAACCTACCCACATCAAAGTCTTAGTAGTTTCTGTGACATTTACTTTCCCCAGCTAACAAACTTTATATTGCCCACTCCTTGCAGGGAATAGAAACATGTCTCTTTTTTGCCTGTGCTTTATGGCACTATGTACACCAATTAACTACAATGGCAATTCTATCTCAAGTTCATCTTTGGACAGGCCACAAGAGCAAGGTAGTTGCATGTACTGCATATCACATGTACGGCTTCTAACAGGTACAGCGCTGTCCCTGTGAATCTACAGAAGTGTCCCAAGCCTTCAGCCCTGCATTTCTGGTTTCTCCATAGCGCATACAAATAGGAGCCAGCAGTTGTAAATTTAGATCATCCTATTACGCTCGCCCTAATGGCGTAGTAGCAAACACAGGGATTCAAAAACTAAATGTGAAACTGGTGTTTGCAGATACCTGTTCAGCCTTAAAGCACAGGGTGATTTGGAGCAAGTGAACTGACACTTTACAACCCAGGCTATAAAACTGCTGCATTCTAGAAGTGTAAGATTACAATGCTAAATTCCTTTTCATGTCTAGAACAACCACAGTTTCAAAGATGGTGATAGCTCATGGGTGGAACAGCCCAAGTTCTTTTTCCATAGGACCTCACCCCCATAAAACACAACACAAAGTTTGCATAGTTTTGAAGTCATAGCACAAATTTCTATACACACAGGCTGGAATTCAAAGCTATGCTATGACATACCTTCCATCTGAAAAAGCATTTCACCTTGCCATGCATAACAGTCCTCCCTCTGCTCTTAGAGAGTGGGTTCTCCCAACCGCCTCAAAGCCAATTTCAGGGAGCATGGGGTAAAGAAGGGAAAGTCCTAATGTTCCCTCAAAAGCCCTTGCACAGGGCTTCCACTGATGGGGCTGGTTAGGTGAATCCCATCCACAGTTATTTTTTTACTGATGAACCTGATCTGCCATCATTAACTGCATTTCATATACTTCTCTCCATTTGGCCCTCTGAAACACTTCCCTATGTAGGCACAATTATTAAATAAGCCCATATACCTGATCCTGTTACTTGATCTGTTTGGACAGAGACCTGCATTGTCTTCAGCTGTTATTCCTTTTTCAGTATTGCAGTTAAGGAAGATTAGTATGCATAAGTGCATTCAAGTTCCCTACTCTACACATGCAAGGAAATTTCCTACATGAGACATTATCTACAGACCCTGTTTATACTCCAAGTATTTTCTTTTCTAGTTACTTCTTCTCAACATTTCTTTCCAGGCTAGAGTTTTGCACTTATGCAGGGAAACCTGAGTTCAAATCTCCTTTCAAGCATGAGGCTTACTGGGACCAATCCTTGTCTCTCCACCCAACCTATTCTATAGGTTTGCTGCTAGGATAAAATGGAAACGGATCCATCCTTGTTGACTTGGGATGTACAAATGTGGTGCACTGCATTTGCCCATGTTTTTAAAATAATGTATTTATTTATGAATTGCCTTTTATATCCATCTCAATGAAATTTACATACATTCCATAAAAACAACCAAAAAAAGTTTTACAAACAATACAAAAACAACTAAAGATGGGTTTAAAAACAGAGGATACATTTTAATCCAACTGGAAAAGCTTGTGAAAAACAAAAATGTCTTCAATGGTTTCTGGAAAATATAAAGAGTGGGGTTCCTGACTTATCTCTGCAGGGATGCTGATCCGCAAAACATGGGCAGCCACACTGAAAGAAAGCCCTGCTCTGAGTTACCAGGCCTCTGATATTTTAAGGGCTTGAAGGTGTAACTCTCCTGCAGAAGAGATAAGGCGATCTTTCAAGCCTGAGCTGTACAGGGCCTTATAAGTTAGTATCTGTAGTAATGACTAATGACAAAATTAAACACTGTCTCCAGTTATTATAGGTTGTAGTGAAGACTCCACCCTTTAACTTGTTCTTGCAGCTACTGTGGTACCTCTGGTTACGTACTTAATTCGTTCCGGAAGTCCGTTCTTAACCTGAAACTGTTCTTAACCTGAAGCACCACTTTAGCTAATGGGGCCTCCCGGTGCCACCGCACCACCGGAGCACAATTTCTGTTCTCATCCTGAAGCAAAGTTCTTAACCCGAGGTACTATTTCTGGGTTAGCAGAGTCTGTAACCTGAAGCCTATGTAACCTGAAGCGTATGTAACCCGAGGTACCACTGTACTTTCATTCTCCTACGCAGCTGTGTTCATCAATAAACTGCCTCTTTGTCTGGGCTTACAAAGCGAGAAGGACTGCCCTATATTAAATAAGAACGTTAACAGCACCAAAACTTTGAACTTGGCCCAGTAACAGATCAGCAGCCCGTTCAAATCCCGCAAACATGGTGTTATATATGCTGGCAGGAGTTTTCTGCCCACAAGCAACCTAGCCACAAACTTCTCTATTTCCTGCCTGTGTTCTCTTCCCAGTTGTCTCTATTGGATTGTAAGATTCTGTCTACTTTTTCCTATGTAACTTGGTAAGCCAACACATACATTATTTACACAGGCCCATCAGTGTATCGGCTCAATAAATATGCCATTTACCTCATCCTAGTTTTTACTTGGAACGCTATCTAAAAGGTCTAAACGCCAGCTTGTAAATTTCTTCACAAGCCTTTTTAAATGCTTTTGTTTCTATTTGGTTGCTCTTCTAGGCAACTTATATGATTTTAAGCCCATTTCAATTCACTCAAATACAGGATGGGGTTGAACAGGGTCAAATACTCTGGAAATTAAAAGTACTCAAGTACATAGCTTGCACCACCTGCAGCATTGTTAAGTTTGGCCACAGCACCTGGAATCTCATTGCATAGCAGGGCTGGGGCGCCTTGGGCCTGCCGAATGTTAATAAACTACAATTCCCATCAGCCCCAGCAAACATGGCCAATGGCTAGGGATTGTGGGAGTTGTAGCTCAGCAAATTCAGGGGGAGGGGGCAAAGGTTTTACACACACCTGGTATACAGAATGAAGTGTGTTTGACTACTGGTGAAAAGTGTTTGTGTGTGCGCGCGCATTAAGATGGAGGATCAGAGGGTTTTCTTTACAATAAGGCTGTGGCACTGTGCATCTTCACAGAAACAAAGAAAGCCTGAGTGTCCCACTAGTGCTTGGGAATTGATCCTGGTGTGTTTATGCATATGCATATGCATATGTGTGTGTGTGTGTGTGTATTGTTGTTGTTGTTTAGTTGTTTAGTCGTGTCCAACTCTTCGTGACCCCATGGACCAGAGCACGCCAGGCACTCCTGTCTTCCACTGCCTCCCGCAGTTTGGTCAAACTCATGCTGGTAGCTTCGAGAACACTGCCCAACCATCGCATCTTCTGTTGTCCCCTTCTCCTTGTGCCCTCAATCTTTCCCAACATCAGGGTCTTTTCCAGGGAGTCTTCTCTTCTCATGAGGTGGCCAAAGTATTGGAGCCTCAGCTTCAGGATCTGTCCTTCCAGCGAGCACTCAGGGTTGATTTCCTTCAGAATGGATAGGTTTGATCTTCTTGCAGTCCATGGGACTCTCAAGAGTCTCCTCCAGCACCATAATTCAAAAGCATCAATTCTCCGGCGATCAGCCTTCTTTGTGGTCCAGCTCTCACTTCCACACATCTCTACTGGGAAAACCATAGCCCTACCTTACACTGTTTATTATTAAAAACACGTGTATTGTGTCTTTTAAGATTATACCCTTTGTTATGTTCAGCAAGTCTTTTATTTCCACCTTGCACTCAAGTGTGCAAGGTGTGTGTTGATGTCTGGATGCTAGCCCACCAAGAAAACGTTTCTACTTGTCTGATTGTGGGTGGGAGGTAGATATGGCAGCATGTTATTACCCTTATCTGTGACGACAGAGGATTACGGCAAATCTACAGGAGTGCTCAGCCTGCAGAGATGCTGTAATGGGTCAACAACTCAGTTTCCCAATAATCTCATGTCTGGCCCTTATGCTATCAAGATACACTGGGCAGTGTATGGGCAGCACCTGCTTAACAGAGGCAATTTTAGGGTAGCGAGACCATTTCAGCCACCCTGGGTACCGCACTGCAGGGGTCACCAGAACAATGCTGTGGATTGTGGAATGAAGCACGCGAGGCAGAGGCCACCAAATGTTAGTCTCGCATAGGACACCACTGAAATTTGGAAGCCCAAAGTTCACCACTGTGCTGACAACCCAGAAGCCAAAGGAATGCCTGAATAAGATTTACAATGGTTGGGAAATCCTCTTACCAGTCACGGAAGTGGTAAAACTAGAATAAAATTTACCCAAAATAGTAACAAATTATGGGTTGTAGCAAATGCTAGCCCTACCCAGAATAGAGCCACTGAAGTTAATAGGCATGACTAACCAAGTTTTATTAATTTCAATGGGTCCACTCCAAGTATATTTATTGGCATCATTTCCGTAGTTTATACACTTAAGACTTTCTTGGCACAAAATTTCTGTGTCTTTATTTATTTAGAATGGAGTATGCACACAACTTTGCCTGCTCTATAGGCTGGCAACTCAAGAAACAACTGGTACGACCACAGCCCTTCCAAAATCCTAAATAATATACAATTAGCTATTCGATGCTCATCTTGACCTACCACATTATCATTCTTCAGCATTTGCAAACCAAGTAACTAACAAAGCAGTCCTGCAAATGTGTGCTCAGAAGACCCACCGCACTCAATGGGGCTCATACCCCAGGTAAGCATGCATTGGATTGCGGACTAAAACCAACCAAGACACACTATTTTACATGGGTTTCCACCCCACTTTTTTAGATAAGAAAGCACACATTGTACCAGCATGCTCAGGAAAACACAGACAACTAAGCAATGGCTGCCTGCCGGAGACAATAATGTATAATATGCCTCAAGGGCTTTTTGTTCTGACCTCAGCGCAAATCATGAGACTATCAGACTCATGACGGATCACTTACTGGAAAGCTTCAGAAAGAAGGGGAGCTTGTAAACAGACAGGCTCCAGAGCCTTATTACATATACGAGCATCATAAAATGTGCATATCTGTCAATCTGTTTACATTGTGGTTTTTCGAAACCTTAACTGTAGGCAAGAGGTTCTCTCTTTTTCTCTCTCTCTCCAGGACTCCTAATAAAGTACAGGATCAAATACAAATTGGCACCCCAATTCTACAATGCTTACCATTGGCTTTCAGCTGAACTAATTTTCCACTACATCCATACACACCTCAAACCAAACATATTTACCATATTTTCCTGACTATAAGATGCCCCCATGTATATTTTTGGGAACTCAGATTTAAGAAAATCCACCCTCGACACTATCTCTGTATAAGATGCCCCCTAATTTTTGACATTAATTTTTAGGGGGGAAACCTAGTCTTACAACGGAAAAAATATGGTAATTGGAAGTAACTTCAGTTACTGTAGGCAGTCATTCTTCACACAATTTTCTGAAAGTAAACTCCACTGGAGTATGTGATGCAAGTATTATTTAGGATTAGTGCGATGGTTTAGTGCAGCTATCCAACCAATTGTCATCTGTTGCTGACCTTCAGAGGCAACTGTTGAGAACCATTTTCTTAATTCAATTTAAAGAGGCTTAAGAAAGTGCTGGCAACACATGTCAATTAATTTTGAGTGTTGCTGGCCTATTAGCTTTCCCCAAGTATAAATTACAGCAAGCAAATCATATGCTGGACTGAAATGTTCATGGCCACACTCTGCCTGGCCAAGTAGAAGGGTAATCTAATGTTATTTGATCAGTTCCAAATAGTTTTCAGCCTCCAGTTGGCAAGAGAAGGAAGCTGTGCTGCCAGCAGTGAAATATTTAAAAAAATTTAAAAATTGCTTTTATTAGAGATTTTCTTGGGTTGCAAAAGTACATACAGCACCTCTATTTTCAGATCATAAGGTTCTTTCTACAGATCAGTTATATTATTTGTAAGACTTTAATGCTGTATAAAGCATATTTTTTAAAAAGTAAATTAGAAAGTTGAAAAAGAGATGATGGTTGTGCCTATGCTTGTTTACACAAAAGCAGTGCTTTCCCCCTAATATATATATATATGTTTAGGGGTACTCTCATTTTCCTACTCATATTGAAATACTGCCCCTCAATGAGGCCAAATTTAGATTCACAAAATGTTTAGGGGTATGTGTACCCCTGAATCCCCCCCAGAAAAAGCATTGCACAAAGTAATCCTATAACATGTACCTTAGTAGTAAGCCACGGTGCAAGGAGTGGGATTTACTGCCAAAAAAATGCACATAGAACCAGGCTGCAAAACAGTGATCCCAAACCCATTTCTTTAGGTTTAAGCCATGCCCAGCATCAGGCTGCAGGTAAGCCAGCGCCAGGTAAATGTGTTTAAAAGCAGGTGGGAGGCCGATTTCCTAAATTCACCTATTTAGAAGCAAACTGCGCTCAAGTGTAATAGGACTATCAACCGTAGATCAGGCACAGCATCTATGAATGGGAAGGAGGAGACGCATCATCGAGGGCTTCAACCCTTCCTTTTTATCGCTAGGAAAAACTAAGGGGAGCGGCGGATCATTTGTCTCCGGGGATCAACATTTCACAGACAGAAAGATGAAGCGAGGAGGGACGCGCTGGGCTTTGCTCCCTTCGGGTCTGCGATGCCCTGAAATTAAAGAAAGCGACATCTTCGCTCGGCTCGGGTGCCAGCGCGCCATGCCTGCGCGCAAGGGAGCGCTTCCACGCTATGAGAAAAAGCCAGGCAAGATTTCCTTTTTTTTTTTTTTTTTTTTTTTTTTTTTTTTTTTTGCTTTGACGCGCTCGGCAGGACGCCTTGGCAACGGCAGGCAGCGCCGACCCCTGCCCGGATACTCACGTATCTATTAATAAGAGTCCTGAGGCGGCTGCAATCCATGGCGAGGCGACGGGCAGCTGCTCAGGCGGCTCTCAGCCTCCTCCTGCGCCGCCGCCGCCGCCTGCTCCTTCTGCTACAGGCGGGAGACTCCAGCCAGGGGGAGCTTCTCTCTCTGCCTCTCGGTCGCCGCCGCCGCTCTGCTACTTCCTACATCCACCACCACGCCGGAGTTTCTGTCTCATGGCAGCCGCAGCCACATCCCTGCCCTGCCTTGACCTGCCGGGGATTCTTGGCGGGCGATTCTTCCGCTCAGTCATGCGTGAGCCTGGCTGGGGCGCCTCGCTTGCCTCTGCCCATGTGCGCTCAGCCAGCCAGCTAGCCAGCCAGCCGTCCCCGGCAGCTCGCTCCGAAAAGGCGGCGGCGGCGGTGGAGGAGGAGCAGCAGCAGCAGGAGGATTATGGGGGGGAACAAAAGGCAACTTTGCTCGGAGACTTGCGCAGGGAGCGGGGTCCCCCCCGCGCTTCAGGAAACTTGGCCCCTAAAGCCCGGCTGCTGCCCGCGCAATGGCTCTCCGTGTGGCGAGCTCCCCGAGAGCCTCGGGGTCTTCTCACTCGCGCTTTGATCTTTCCCTGCTTAGCCAGTCAGCTCACGTCATTCGGTGCGGGCGAGCATGCGCGCTCCGAACTTCTCCAGTACAACAACACACACCCCTTTACGCCTCCCTCCCCTCTCTCTTTGTAATATATTTCTTTTGCACACGGGCGCGCTCAACGTTGAGCGCATTACCTGAAGCTTGAGCCTGGGCTTCGCTCCGTACAGAAGTCACCCGGCCAAGCAAAAATTAAAAAAAAAGGTGGAGAGGCGAGAAGGAAAGGATGAGCTGTTCCACATCCGCCGGTGTGTGTGTGTGTGTGTGTGTGTGTTGCAATAAATGGAGAGCATCAAAAGCCTTTTTGTGCCCTGTGTCTTCTACAAGGAAGCTGTGAGAGCTGCTTTTTGTTTTGTTGGCTCGGCCAGTGGGGGCGTAGAAACAATCCCCGCAACAACTTCCGTCCAACCTGCCACTCCAGGAATGTATATGCGCTGATGGTAGGGGGATTATGCACAGAAGACGAGAAAGGCTTCGTGTGTTGCAGATCTGAGAAAATGGCCAGGGAAGCGCGGCTAAAAAGAAGGGGACCTGCTGCCAACAGGCCGTTTCCGTTTGTTTCCTGAGATCACTCCCCTCGCCCCCACAGAGGTAGCAGTAGCTAGGTGACGGCTGCCTAGGTTGCAGTTGGAGCCCCTGGAGGGAGCATCAGAGGTGAGGTGCTGCTAGAAAGCTTTTGAGCCTCCTGGGAACTCCAGGGCAGAGAAGACTGTCTTGGCGGCTTTGTAGATTTCTAGAACAGGAAAACAACAACGTGGTACATATATTACAGGAGCCAACTTCTGAGAATTTACAAGCTAATAAATATATACACCACCTGCCCTCATCAGCCACAATGGGAAAGGAATCTTAATTTTCCTCTAGAGTAGGAGAGCAGCCGGTTACTACTTGAATATTTCTCCCTTCTTCTCTCAGAGAGTCCTCACAATAACAACACACAGCTTCAGACATCTACATTAACCAGAAGGGAAGGAAGGGCATTTTTTAAAGAGGATGTGGTGGTGAATGACTCAGTTACCCAGCATTTCTTCTGAAGAGGCACTGTGCTGGCTGTGGTGCAAAATGTGCCCACCTGAAAGTGCCCTGAACCCCAGTGGTCGTTCCCACTATCTGAGAAACGCTGTTCTAGAAGCTTGTCCCTCAAACTTCTGTAAAAGGTAAAGGTACCCCTGCCCATACGGGCCAGTCTTGACAGACTCTGGGGTTGTGCGCCCATCTCACTCAAGAGGCCGGGGGCCAGCGCTGTCCGGAGACACTTCCGGGTCACGTGGCCAGCGTGACAAAGCTGCATCTGGCGAGCCAGCGCAGCACACGGAACGCCGTTTACCTTCCCGCTGGTAAGCGGTCCCTATTTATCTACTTGCACCCGGGGGTGCTTTCGAACTGCTAGGTTGGCAGGCGCTGGGACCGAGCAGCGGGAGCGCACCCCGCCGCGGGGATTCGAACCGCCGACCTTTCAATCGGCAAGCCCTAGGCACTGAGGCTTTTACCCACAGCGCCACCCGCGTCCCCAAACTTCTGTAGGTATACTCAAATGTTTCCCAGGGTTTCTACTTGTTTTGCTGGGGCAAAGATTAGGGACCTGTTACGTACAGCAGATGGGAAAGAGGACTGGTGAGAGGTGCCATGCCTTGGAATGTCTGAAGGCACATTATTTCTGGAAGTGGATCCAGCAACTGTGGTAATAAGGACAAATAAGAACCTCCATTTTTGTAATCAAACATGGGCTTTCATAAGCATCTGCTTAGCCTCCTTTCACTTCTCAAACCCCTGCTTTTATGTCCCATTCCAGGTGCCATTGCACCCTCCACATCTGCAATTTTAATTTTAAGAAATCAATACACTTTCAGTATAAATAATACGGAGGTGGGGTGGGGGAGTTTTCAGACACGGTCCTGGAATCTACCAGCCTTTCAGAATGAATGGGTTGTCTTTCAGAACCTATAGCATTTGCCCCATATGAGTAAACAATTGTTCTTGAAGGCATAGGTGGGTTTATTAATCTTTGTGGGGGTTTTATATTTTTGCTAGGATTTTAAACCAGAGCTGATTCTCTTAAAGTATCAGTTTAACAGTAATGCAGATACTGTCAATTTATACACACTTCATAGGCAATTGGATTGACTGGTTTCTCCAAAAGGTTTTTTATTTTTATCTTGGCTGTTTATTTCTATAAATTTAAGCGATTACATGACAAAAGATTCCCTAAATGTTCTCCGTTATGAGAAACCACAACCTTTTGCTTTAATTGAACAAATTTATCAAATGCAAGTCTGTTAATTGATTCGAAAACTTTCAGTCACTTGGCAGTGCTAATAAACAATTATATAAAAGCGCAGATGCCACCACTTGCCCAGTAGATTACACCACAAGATGCTACAGTGGAACTATATGGCAAGCTGATGCATGAATCAACTCTCCAATCCAGATATTCATGATGAAAAAGGACACTCAAGCTACCATGCACATGGTACAAAACAAACACTTTCTCAGCAAGCATATTGGAAAGAGTAACACAAAGTGGTTTGGTTTCAAAGGATTAACCGTGAAAATAAACAGTGTGTGGATACATATTACTAATAATATCACTGTATCACACAGAGCTGCTTGATTGCCAAAGAAAGGCAGCACAGAGGAAGTCATGTGGAAATATAAGTCACTGATTTGTCTTCCTTCAGTTTATGTAAATACTGTTGTGTGCAACCCACTCTCAGAGCAGACTCCAGGAGTTTCAGCCAGGGTTCGGATTGCTTGAAATGAAGGTCAATAGAGACTGTGGTGTCTATAGGGCATGTGGTTTTAATTACACATATATACAACCTGAGCATAGGATGGAAGAGCTCACAGCATTAATACCCTAACAGATCTTTCCTCTTTGTTAGGCATCCATGGAAATCCCAAGCTTCTGGTCCAGCACAGAGTAAGACAATTCTCTGTGTCTCCAGCTTAACGCAGGAAAATATGAAGCAGTATGAAAAGAGTGCCTCTGAACTTGTGCAGATTCACAGCCATGATTTCAAAATCAGAATTATTATTAGATTCCCCAACCAACCTCACCATAACAGTTTTTGTAATTCCTATTTGGATCTAGAGCCTCACACTGACCATGTTGATGCACTTGTGATTTGCCTGAGCTACCTTAGGTTTCAGAAGGGGCTGAAAGCAAGTTGACCCCTCCGGTGAAGTGTTAAACCCCCATGGAATCAGTCCTGAGAAACCCAGTTTGATGGGTTAGGGATTGGCTGAGTCTTCTTCATACATGCTCAGTGCTGTCGTAGTTTAATTCCTTTTTGTTGTTGCTGCTGTTGCAACTCTGTTTCACCACCACCTACAGTTCTCAGAAGCCTGATCCTTTCACATTTACTCAGGAAGAATCCTCACTGAGTATGGGAAGCAGAAATGCATCTTCTTTCTGCTCCAGACAATTACTTCCCCTTTGTCATTTAGTGACTTGATTCAATGTAATGCAATGCATTTTAGAAATGCCTCTTCGGGGCTTATACGCCTTCAGCATTCCAGCCAGTAACAACAGATCCTCAAATATGACAATCTAAAAACCGAGAGAGGTTTTTGCCTCTCAGAAATACCTTTAGAATCCCTTCTGTTTTCAGGGCATCTGCCTACTATGCAGATGCATCAATATACAGATGTCACGCCATTCTAATTCTCTTTTACATCAGGGACAAATAAAGCTTTTGGGGTTCTAACCACCACCTGAAGGTGTTAATGGGCTGGATTAAGGCTAACAAACTGAAGTTCAAACAGATAAGAATCTGATAACACTGATAGTCTTTACTTGGACTTTGTTATTTTCACCCATGTGCAACTGTACTCATTCTACCTGCCTATTTTATATTTTTGTGGTTTTTTTGTTTGTTGTTAGAATTGTTCCCTCTGTTTTATATACATTATAAAATTAGATTGAAGATAACCTTTCCAAAACAAGAAACAGACAAGAATGAGGAAGATTGAGCCCCTTTTCCAGAGTCAATCTGGTTTGGATGATGTGGGGAAAATAACATGTTCTCAGTTTGGGAATGCTCTGGAATCAGATTTACACAGAGATAACCAGGTGGCAAGAGAAGTCAGAACAGGAGTTCCTCTGCTCAATTCAAATTAATAATAATAATAATAATAATAATAATAATAATAATAATAATAATACCCCACCCATGTGGCTGGGTTTCCCCAGCCACTGTGGGCGGCTTCCAACAGAATATTAAAAACACAATAAAACATCAAACATTAAAAACTTCCCTAAACAGGGTTGCCTTCAGATGTCTTCTAAAAGTCAGTTAGTTGTTTATTTCCTTGACATCTGATGGGAGGGCGTTCCACAGGGCAGGTGCCACTACCAAGAAGGCCCTCTGCCTGGTTGCACACATGCTTGAGAAAGTAAGACATGGCTACAGTAAGACATTTCTTAGTTACATCAGTCCTGGGTTACTGGAATGCAGTCTACATAGTATGAGTGTCCCCACCCAAAAGTCCAGTGCAGGCAGGTAAGGTCTATTACTTGTAACTACAGGTTGTTGACTATTTGCAGTTTATATGACTGAACCCCTCATGCCATAACATGGTGCCAAAGAGAAGCAATGAGGCAATGAGAAATGTGTTGTTTGTGATTTACTGCATTGCATGGGATTGTACATTTCAGAACTACTGTAACTTCTAACAACTTGATTTATTTGTCCATTTCGCAACAACAGAGTAAGGCACTAGAAAGACAATTTGTCCATTGAACAACAATACTAAGTCAAATTAAAAACTGAATTTCACACCTTTTACACAGAATCTGTCTTGGATTGATGAACTTTTTTGGGGGCGGGGTAAATGCTTGGATAGTGTTCTCGAAGCTACCAGCATGAGTTTGACCAAACTGCGGGAGGCAGTGGAAGACAGGAGTGCCTGGTGTGCTCTGGTCCATGGGGTCATGAAGAGTCGGACACGACTAAACGACTAAACAACAACAAATGCTTGTCTGTATATAACATAAAGGAGAATAAAACACAAAGTGGGTCATTTTTTAAACAAAATCTGGTATCCTTGAAGGTCTTGGCCAAATCAGTCAATAACTTCTTCTATAAATTTGTTATAGGAATAGTTCTTCAACTTTTCTTTATGGGCAACGAACAAACACAAGCCAGGCAATTGATCTCCACTCATTGTCAAATGTAGCCATGTTTTCACCCAGCACAAAGTGCTTAAGGACTGTTTATTTGTACATGTTTTAACTGGGAGGGAAAGTGCTCTAAAGATGACTATTTTAACAGTAGGGACAGTTGGGTGTGGTCCAATAGTTCAGGAAAGGCTCATGCTGCACGTCACACAACGTTTGGCATGTTTCTTTCATAAGTCTTTCTGTCCAAGTAACAGATTTGTCCCCAAAGTTTTCAAATTTGTAAAGTTCCTGAATGGAACATACAGCATGACATATGTATACATATGGAGAACCAAGAGAAAGCATGCCTTCAAAGCTATTGCTTGAGTTGTACTAAAATGTATGCATTCTAAAATGTATGCATTAAGACTCACTTGATTAATCAGCATAAGACTTATTTAAAATTTAGTAGGAGACTTAAATTTTGTTTTTATATTTGGGGAAACAATGGGAGGAAGGAGCAGGGTAAAACTGCTGTCATTAATGCATGCATGCAATTTATAGGCTGCCCTGTAACCAACATTCCCTGGATGGCTAACGGAGAATAACACAAATAAAATCCCACTGAAAACAACATTATACAACCAATATGGGACCATGATAAAATCATGAATCACTTTGAAACAGAGAGCAGAGGAAAATAAACTTTGCGTGCATGAGCACAGGGGCGTGCCTAATTTATTTTCTTTGCCCTACCGTGACATATTTAAATTAGTCTCAGTGTTCATGTAGCAGAACTGATAAGAGGAAGCAACCAAAAAAAGAAGCCCAGTTGCTTCAAAGACATATGAGCTGGACTCTACCTTAAGCCAGCGAAAAATGTCATATAAAAGAGGATCCAATCACACTGTCCCTCCAGGCAGTGGAAGATACAGACAAGATCAAAGAGGCACTTGACTTGACTTGAAATGCTCAGTTCCAGGAAACAAATTTTTGAAGTTGCATTAGAACCAGAGAAGGAAAAAGCCCATCAGCGTGCCAGAGTTCATCCTCCTCTCACTTGTTCACAGGATCAAAGGTAGCAGCATTCTTAATACAGCAATCAGAAATGCTAAGCTGTGAGACTGCCTTTTCCATGAGACAATAACCTACAAATAAATTGAAGATTCAGATAGTTTTAGATTAATAGGGTTAGCTGATTGATTAATGGAACTGAGAATAAAAAGCACCCTTTAAATTTGATTTTGTTACAGTGTGGTAAAAATATATATTAAAGATGGCTTTTCTTCTGATGTTTACAAAGGATGTTTATACCTGAAGGAGCGTTTCCACCCCCATCGTTCATCCCAGACACTGAGGTCCAGAACTGAGGGCCTTCTGGCAGTTCCCTCACTGCGAGAAGCGAAGTTACAGGGAACCAGGCAGAGGACCTTCTCGGTAGTGGCACCTGCCCTGTGGAATGCCCTCCCATCAGATGTCAAGGAAACTATCTGACTTTTAGAAGACATCTGAAGGCAGCCCTGTTTAAGGAAGTTTTTGATGTTTGATGTTTTATTCTGTTTTTAATGTTCTGTTGAAAGCTGCCCAGAGTGGCTGGTGAAACCCAGCCAGATGGGCGGAGTAGAAATAATATATTAGTAGTAGTAGTAGTAGTAGTAGTAGTAGTAGTAGTAGTAGTAGTAGTATTGCCTAACATGTTTATCCAGAATTAAGTCCTTCTGACTCCCACATAAGTGTATGTAAGGTTGCCGCTCTAACCATTCAGAACATATACAAATGAATCAGGTTTTAAAGCACGTGGATTGAACAGTGCAATCTTACGCATGGTTACTCAGAATCACACAGTTTATGAATTACTGCCCTGCCCTACGCACATTGGCTCAGAAGAAAGTTCTTTGCTGTTTACTCTGAAGAAAGTAGGACTTATTCCCAAGTAAGTGATAGTAGGAACATAGCTAAACTAAACAGCTAAGCAAACAATGGCTGCAGATGCTTTTATTAGCAAAAATACACAAGTGCCTTTGCGGGAAAAAGTACGTTCTCTCTTTGCTGATCAGGTGAACTGCTGATCATAAAGTGTAATTACAGGGATGTTTAGGTCCAGCCCTGTAAAATGTCTCTGACACCAAATCAGGAAGAGTCCTGAAAATTAGATTTCAGGGGTCCGATATATTGGAATATTATTCTGTCCAAGTCCCCTTAAAATGATGGGGTATGCTTGGAAGCACTTTTGTGCTCTTGCGCAGCTTCTGTAGTTTGTGCCCCAAGATGACAAGCAGAGATTAAAGTATTTTCACAGTAAAGTCATGCTGTCAGCCCTGTTTTTTGTCCATTTCTCCAAGAAGTCAACAAAAATTAAAATCATCTACATGGGGATTTTTATTTTTTTTTACATATATAAAAGAAACAAAATTGGTCTAATACCAGGCAGTCCCTCTGGTGCCACACAGCAGCAATCCAGACAATTTCTGATCAAGATATCTTAACAGAACCAGTTGGGTTTACCATAAACCTTTTAACAAAACCTAAGGCTTCTGTCCTCAGGCTTGATGTGAGGATGAAAACAACCAGTCTGGGCTTCCAATTAAATGGTTTGGTTATTTTTACTCAGTAACATACATGCTTGTACATAACCATCAGCTAAAGTAGACAATCTGTTTCAGAGGCGGCAGACAGCATTGTTTGGTAGTTTAAGTGCCGTTGGTTTTTTGATGTACAGTGGTACCTTGGGTTACAAACGCTTCAGGTTACAGACTCCACTAACCCAGAAATATTACCTCAGGTTAAGAACTTTGCTTCAGGATGAGAACAGAAATCGTGCTCTGGCGGCGCGGCGGCAGAAGGAGGCCCCATTAGCTAAAGTGGTGCTTCAGGTTAAGAACAGTTTCAGGTTAAGAACGGACCTCCGGAATGGATTAAGTACTTAACCCGAGGTACCACTGTACTCCAGTGCTGCTTAATGATTGATTATAATGCTTTGACCTTGTGGCTCTCCAAGTGCCAACACAATCTCAGCCTCAGAAAACATAGCAACACACCTTCTTGCCCACTTACCGCATCTCCTCATGCCATGGGGCCCATGGCATGTCTCTCATTGCATTATTCACCACCAATACCAGTTCTGCTCCCATAGTACCTAGAGGTTCTAATGCAGTATTTAACTTTTGACACCAGATAACTCCTTTGATCCTAGTTAGGGCTTTAAAACTGACTACACAAGTAGTATTACCATATGCTAGGCTAAATCTTGGAGGTTATGCAGGGGCATTCAGATTAGATGTAATGCTATTAACAATCATAGCAACAGAGAGTTGTGCTATAGCCTTACAAACAGAACCACACTCTGTACACTGCTTCACTTGGAAACTTTAGAAGATATTGATAATATACAATCGGTCCGCAAAGCAATACTAATTAGCAAACGATGCTAGAACTCTTTTTAGTTTGAAAGAGCACTTGATGCAAGGAAAGAGCATTACTGGATAATAGAAACTTAGACTGGAAGTCTCTCCCTTCTATTACCAGTTGTACGGGCTTTAATTCCAAGAACTCTGTGACTCACTGCATGTGCCTGAGGGAATTTTGTACTTCTGTGTCCTGAAAAGCAATGCCACGCCACATGGTTGCTCATCCATTAAGTATCCCAAGTGAAATGAGAGAGAATGCTATTGGCTCTTTTAATTTTGCTCCTGGGTTCTTTCCCCGTCATCCATATTGGTCAGTCGGTAAATCACTTGGGCAAGAAATGGCGCAGATCTGTATAGCAACTTATTGCAACTCTGACAGTTGTGAAATGATAACTCATTGTTGTCTTCTTACAGGGGTAACCATGCTGGTAAGAGCCACCCAGAGTGACTGGGGCAACCCAGTCATGGAGAGCATGTTGTTGTTGTTGTTGTTGTTGTCACCAGTCTTCCTTTAACATAAATCTCTCATGTGCTGATAGAAGAGACTGTTTTCATGTAGCAGAAGGGGTCATTATCATTATAATTAATGCATTAATTGTCTTCCACGCAATCGTCTCAAGGTGTCAGAACTGGACTGAGGAGAAATTGTAGAGACCACCCCCCACTCCTCTTGCACCTTCCAGAGAAGAGGAAGACAGTATAGATTTATAACAGTGGTTTGCAGAAGAGGGGCAAAGCTGGGAGATAATGGGAGGTGGGGGAGCAGCAGAGCTGGAGCAGCTGGCTGACAGTTATCATTAGAAAACATTCCAGACCCCCTTCTCCCAGAACCCGGTGAGCAGTGAAAGTGGTAGAGCAGAAAGCTAAAAGGAAAATGGCCTTAAGCTGTTGACGACTGAGAGGGAAGGGGGAAGGGAGGAGATTACTCGGATCAATGCCATTATCCGAGAGGCGACATTTCTAAGCCTCTCTCTGCGAACATTGAATAACATACATTGGTAAGAGCTTCTTGTCTCTCTATTACTGGCAGTCTGCCGTGAGGAGGAGGGATCAGATTCCCTAAAGCCTGACACAAGGTGATGTACAATAAAATTGGGGGGGGGTTAAAAAACAATAGCAGATATCTTTAAAATAGAATGAAAACAGCGCAAAACACACACTCATGGCTAAGACCTAATTATACCCTGTTGGGAGGGGGAATGTTTTCAATTGTTTCTGGAAAGTACGGATGGCGGATACCTGCCCTATCTTGTCCTGATCCAAGTTACTGCAGAGAGGGCTTCTGAGATCTTCATAACTTGCAGGAGAAACTCATCTGCAAACCCCAGTGTTCCACTGGGGATATAAGAGATAAGGCAGTCTCTCAAGTAACCTCATCCTGAGCTGTACAAGCGTTATTTGTTAGTACCAACACATCAAACTTTAATGGGGGGGGGTCCTTAAATAAATTGAAACTGTGTCCAACATTTGTCTGAGATGTACGTAGCAGGAATGTTTTATGGTTGGGTTTACAATATGGTTGTTTCCTCAGAAGAATAGTACGTACTTTCTGATTCCTTTCTAACTTACGAACACTAAATATCTGAAATCAGAGATGGAGAAACTTTGGCCGTCCGGATGTTGGTGGACTCCAACTCCTATCAGCTCCTGCCAGTGTGGCTAATGGTCAGGAATGATGGGAGTTCACCAGTCTCTGGAAGGTTTGCATTAAACGCACAGACAGGATTGAAACATCAACAGGTTGGCAGATAACATGAATATCTTGCAGCAAAACAAATCTCTGGACTGGTTCACAAATATATACCTATTGTTTGACTGATATGTATGTGTGTATATCACTGGCCTAGATCCATTGAAAAACATTAACTGATGTGGTATTAAAGTTCTATCTGTAACTACTGCCCCTTGAAAGAGCTCTTTAACTTTTCACACACAGTTTCAATACATTCAGGGTTCCTCTTGTTCACAGGCTGAGTTTGCTTCATTTTTAATGCCGCTCAAGTCTAGGGATCCAATCGTTATGAGAACACTTTATCTGAGATAAGAGATATTTATTGACTCCTTTGCAGTAAAGACACAATCCACACCCATGGGGGAGGGGTGTTATCCTGGCTATAAACAAGTCCTACACTTCGATGCTAGTGGGTCAGGTGCCAATCTGGTTCAGCGTCATCAGAAGTGTTTAATTACTGCTGCTTGCTCCATCTGTAATGTGAACTTACTGACGTTGATCTCTGTGCCCAACAGCACAGATACTGCAATGTCAACTTCTCTTCCTATGTTTGTTGCATCCTGTGCCCACCCTTGGCTTAGAGACCAACTAGCATTGATAATTAATCTGTTTTAATGTTGATAACCTTGCCATTTTTTTCTTTTAACAATCAGGTCTTTTGTTCTTGCCATCTCTTCCTTTACCACTTAGCTATTTATATACCAACTGCATCAGGAATTATTTTCATATGCATCTTGCCAACCAAGTGTTAAGCAACATGTAATTGTTTATCAAAGAGACAATCCTAAGTACAGTATACACCATTACATAGGCTGCATTGAGAAGAGCAGCATTGATTTTTGAGTAAACATGCAAAAGATTGCACTGCTAGAATATTGCCAAATACAGTGGTACCTCGGGTTACATACGCTTCAGGTTACATACACTTCAGGTTACAGACTCCGCTAACCCAGAAATAGTACCTCAGGTTAAGAACTTTGCTTCAGGATGAGAACAGAAATTGTGCTCTGGCGGCGCGGCGGCAGCGGGAGGCCCCTTAGCTAAAGTGGGGTTTCAGGTTAAGAACAGTTTCAGGTTAAGTACGGACCTCTGGAATGAATTAAGTACTTAACCCGAGGTACCACTGTACTCCCCCCCCCTAACTTGGATCACATTAGAAATGTCACTTTTACTGAGGAGTCTCTCTCTCTCTCTCTCTCTCTCTCTCTCTCTGTGTGTGTGTGTGTGTCCCCCCGACTTTTTGAATTCTAACACAAAGATCCAGTGTAGGGAAACAGACTGAAGCAGTACAGTACACTTTGCAACAGAAGAAGCAATCCTGTGGAAAGCAACCCAATCTCCTGTATCAGGAGAACACAATCCATTTGAGTCCTGACCTCATCCTTATTGCATGCCTCAGGCTAAAAGAAAAGTATTATTGAGCCTGTGGAATGACATTTATTTACTTAGAAAGCAGTACTATGCTAGGATCTAAAGAGGCACTTAGGCACACCTACTTTGTGTGTACCCAGTGAAGAGTTTATTTATTTCAACACCAGGTCCTCATGCCTTTAAAACAAAGACAAAGGTTGGCAAACTTTTTGGGGCCTGTGGGCACATTTGGAATTTTGAGAGTGCACCACGGGCACACACACAACCCCCCCCCCCGGTCGGTTTTCTTTGCTTGCCTTCTCAACCGACAGAAAGAGAAAAAGCACACACACATATGTTGTTTTTTCCATAGGGTCCTGTAAAAGTTAGATACAGTAGAATTAAAACAGAGCCTCTTGAATTTGCTTTATTTTACACAGCATCTCCTTAAAAGCCCACCACCCAATTAAAACTTACATTGGTAGACTGCAAGAATCGTAGATCCAGTGCTTGCCAGCACTACAAACGCATGGATTTGAGGCATGGATCCTCAAGGATCTTAATGATTTTTTAATTTTATTTTATATAGGATGACAATGAAAGCATCAACAAATCCATAGACTCAGATGGGACATGATTTGATGGTGGTTTCCAGATGATCCTTTGTAAAAAATATAAGGATGCATAATCTGAGCCGCGAATCCATGTTTTAGTGCCTTGGCAGTGCCAGATCCCAATCAATTGCAATAAAAAAAATTAAAAAATGCATAGCTTCAGCTGTGATTTCCCCTGCCTCCCCATTTCAAGAATTAAAGAAACAATGGAGGCACTTCCATAGAAAGCCGCTGGTGCTTAAAAAATATCTATAAGCATTGTTTTATTTGAACATTATCATTGGAAAGAAAGAACTAAAGCCCTCTGGTAAATGCGTTTCTACCTCCTGTTGACTGATCACTAGGCTAAGATCACTGAGCATTAAATTTAAATGGGTGACATTATAAAATATTCAGATAATCAGCTTATTATGTGCACAGGGGTCTCTGTTGGGCCAAGTCATTTTACTGCAATGGCCCCATTATCGCTTGCAGGATGCAGCTGTACATTGTGTAATGCGATACAGTCATGCTTAAAGTTAATCAAGCAGGCAGTAAGACTATCAGTCCAGTCCTTGATATGTTTAATTGTACGCCCCATTATTTCAGCAGTGTTTGTTGCCAAGTAAGAATGCTGAACCTTGCAGCCTATAGCTTCTAGATCAGAAGCTGAGAAAACTGAGATTTCCTCATTCGGTTTTGGTCCAGCGGATCTGGATTAGAATATGGGGTGGTAGCAGAACTCCCACAAGTGCTAAAAAAGGGATCCATCACTCTTGCTGTAAAAGTCTACCCACAGTTATAACATGTATGCCTCCTCTCATTTTCAGCAAATATTGTCCGCTGAGCATATTACTTTTGCATCATGGGATAATATGGGGTTAGTTAAGTTACAGCAATTGATACCCTAGTGCCAGACCAAGACCAAGCCTGAGGCAAACCACAAAATGGTGCCCCACCCTGCTAGAAAAGATGAAAGAGTGAAGCTCTACACCAGGAACAAGGGCTGAAGTAAAGATCCGCATTGAGAACAAGGGAGGAATAGAGATCTACTTGTGGTGCGTTCCTTGGAGTGCCAACTTGGCCCCGCAACCATGGGTGCTATGCAGCATGCATGGCCCTGGCACCAAAATGTGTGGGTGCCCAGCCCCTTCATGGGGAATTTTGTGGGAGGTGGCGCTGTGGGTTAAACCACAGAGCCTAGGGCTTGCCGATCAGAAGGTCAGCGGTTCGAATCCCCACGACGGGGTGAGCTCCTGTTGCTTGGTCCCTGCTCCTGCCAACCTAGCAGTTCGAAAGCACGAAGTGCAAGTAGATAAATAGGTACTGCTCCAGCGGGAAGGTAAACGGTGTTTCCGTGCGCTGCTCTGGTTCGCCAGAAGCAGCTTAGTCATGGTGGCCACATGACCCAGAAGCTGTACGCCAGCTCCCTCGGCCAGTAAAGCGAGATGAGCGCCGCAACCCCAGTCAGCCATGACTGGACCTAATGGTCAGGGGTCCCTTTACCTTTTTTACAGGCACCCAGGGCCCCATGCAGTTGGCACCTATGCTTGGAGGCCAGATCCACTGCGCCTGTGTACCTTGCCACCCGAGGCTGTCGCCTCATCTTGCCTCATGGATAGGCCGACCCTGCCTAGAGCATTTTCTGCTCCCCCCTAGTATCATCCCTGACTATTGGCCATTCTGGCTGGGGCTGACAGAAACTAGAGTCCAGCAACATCTGAAGCGCCACAGGTTCCCCATCCCTGCTCTAGGATTACTTCTCTCTGATCATAGCCAGTGCTCTTAAGACCGTAAGCAGGGTTCCCAACAGTGAAAGCAAAAAAATTAAAAAGCTGTTTCCCACAACTTCTCTGCTGCCACCTGGTGTTCACAGTATAGTAAATTACACGCGATACCTTTGAAGCATTTTCGAAGCACATTCTCTCCATCATATAATTCTGAGCACTGCAGCTCACCCCTTCACAGAGTTACAATTCCCAGAAATACTTAACAAACTATAGTGCCTAGAATTCTTTTGAGGGCAAAAATGTGCTTTGCTTAGTGTGGCATCTATGCATATTCACAGAGCCCTGCCATAAACAATTCTAGCACCTCTTTGTAGTGCTTGCTAATACAGTAGTAGCAATTTATGGTTGGGAAAGAGTCACATTTGTTCTTCATATAGTCACCTTCTCCCCTCACATGTAACGTGCCTTTTAGAAAATTGCTGAAAATATATTTAATTATAAGCTGGCCAAATAATAATTACAACCTTCATAAAACAGTGGAAAGGTAGAAAGAAGAAAATTGTAAATTAAAGAGTTATAATTACAGGCTGCCTAGAAGGGTGTTTTTGGTGCTACAGTACAAAGAGAAGGGTTTGTTCCCACCTGGCAGTGGTCTGTCCTGATGGCTACTTACGTTCAAGGTCCAGACAGGTGAAATGGAGAAGAATGCTGCTCAGTCAGGGCTTCTCTTGGAAGTAGTGAAAGATTCTCCCTCCCTTTGAGGAGAGCCCCTGAAGCATTGTTTGGGGTTTTTTATTCACTTCAGTATGGCATTTGTTGAGCTGTTGAGAAGCTAAAACCAAGGCTGCTCTACAACGAGCACATTTGACTGCAAGTGTGCTTATTTGAAATAAACAAAACACACTTCCACATACATTTGTTTAGGACTTGAATCAAACGAAGTGAACTGCAGTCCATGGGAGCTTGCACCACAGGCAACTCCCTGTTTACGAGCTGCACAGGAAGTGGCATAATAATAATAATAATAATAATAATAATAATAATAATAATAATAATAATTTATTTGTATCCCGCCCTCCCTGGCCAAAGACTGGCTCAGAGTGGCTAACAACAAGTAAAAATAGCACAGTGTACATAAAATCACACAGTCAATTAATTAAAATGCATTCTAAAATCAATTCTGAATAAAATTAATGGCATCCATTGGGTTAGAGTTCTATGAGGATTACATGGAAACCAAAGCGCAGCTTATGATTGGCTGCAGGAAGCTCCTACAGCCAATCAGGAGCCGCAGAAGCCCCATCTCATTCTCCCTCTGTCTCATTATTGATACAGGTCAGGGTGGATACAGATAGTCCACATCCTCCAGGAACTTCTGCAACTGCTTAGCTGAAATTCTCTACCACCTTTCCCAAGAAGGGAGTATTCACAGCCGGGTGGTAGTTGTGATAATTGGCTTCTTCAAACATGGATGCACTACCACCTGTTTAAGGACAGCAGAAACAACACTACTTATGTAGACATGTGTTCACCCCCACACTGGACTCACTCAATCACTTCCCTCCATCCCTGGACTAGTTTTCAGAAGCCAGAATGGACAGGGATCAAGAGAACAAGAAGCTGGTTGCATCACTGCAAGGTTCCCTATCCACATAAACTGAAACTCACCCCATAAAATACGGGAAGGTGCTATATTGGACATCTCAACAGGAATTGCTACAACTTTGGCATACAAGACACTATGGAGCTAAGTAACTTTATCCTCAAAGTGCTTTGCAATCTACTCACGCAGTGCACTCCAGAAGCCCACCCACCACTTCTGGTCTGCCCAGCCTCTGGACTGCCTGAAACAACTCTGCTGGATGGTTCTTTGAGGACGCAATGGAGGCAGCAAAGTAGTTCTTCTATTTCCTAGTGATGCATTAAAGCAAAGCCTTCCTAGCTCTTGGAAGTCAGCCCAGTTACTTGGCAAGTGCTTCTTCTTCTTGGAAGGATGGAGTTTGGTGGTTAGCAGCAAGGCTGGAGGAGTGCACTTTCATGTCTCCAGTCTATAGGAATGCTAAGCGCCTGCCACTCTGGGCATTCATTCTCTTTCTGCCCCACCACTGCACATAAATTAGTGTGTTGCAATAGTGTCTCAAAAACACTTCACCTCAATAAGCTGGAAATCGCAAGCATCTCTGGGCACCTGGCCAGGGAGATGGAGGCCTACGCATCTATTGGGTTATCTTTAATTTTAAGGAGCTATCAGGGCTCAGGTTGAAGTCTGTACAACTTAGAAGGTATAAAGGAGGGTTAGAATGAAGTAGGAAGTGAGAACAGCAAGTGTAAGTAAATACAACAAAGCAGGTGGCAAAGCAGAATAAGCACCTTAAAAGCAAAACAAAATGACAGGCTGGGATGGGTAAGACTCCCAACTAGTTGTTTTTAAAGTACTGTTGGTGTTGCTCAAGAGTTCGAGATTTTTTATTATCTGCTGGTAGATTTTTAAATGCTGTGTTTCATATTCTTGTTACGGTTTTTATCTGTATTTAAAAATGGTTTTCATTATTTTTAATAAGACCATCTTATATACTTACAGAAGTTGCAAATAACAATTCACAAAAGCAAAATAAAAGATTTGCAAGTATTCTGGTGTTTTTATTGTTATTGTTAATTGCCCAGAGAAATGGTTCTTGGGTACCTTGCAATCAGGGGACCATAAATAAATGATACTTGAAACAAACAAAGAAATCCAGCAGTTTAAGGGCCAGACAAAAGTGTTAGGTAGAAGGCTGAACAGGGTCTGGAGGAGCATCAGATATTGGTTTAATTTGCAGATTAAGGTATCTTCCCGACCAGGCAACTTGTTTAATGATCATTCATCCTGATTTGTTTTTTAGGAGAAATTCAACGATGTTGCAGCAAGCAATTGTTATTCCACTTCCTAGTGCGTGTCGTTATCACTTTCCTGATTGCAAAAAGCCCAATCTTTTGGGAAAGTGTTTCCCTGCCAGAGCTCCAAAGGCACTTCTGCACTGTCACTATTTTTGGGTGGGATTCAATCTCATACAGGCAAATCCAGGTTGTGCAACTGTAACTGATTGGGAAGTCTTGCGCATCAAACCTGCAGTATGGGAAGTGGTGGTGGTGGGTGGTTACTGCTAGCAGTAAGTAGCACCATCTAACCTCCCTGAGCATCTGAGTGGATGCTCAAGGAACAGGTCGTCTGAAAGGGGTGTGACTGAATCCATTCCGAAGACAGTGGCAGTCTAGAAGCAGCAAGGAGGAGTTTATAATTTTTGCGATTTTGTTTTCCCTTTAAAAATAAAATTATTTATTTGGTTTTTCAGATTAAAATTTTACAGACACATGTCCAACATACAACATAAAAACAAGATTCCAAGGAATCTCTTGGACTTCCCTCTTCCCCTTTGTGGGTCCTATTGTTAATAATTTCATCCTGCATCTTTTATAACAATCCGAGAGATTTTGTTTTCCATTACAATGAGAGCAGCAGAGTTTATAGAGGTCACAGCCTCCATAGAGGCGGTCGAAGCAGACTCGCGCCTTTTTCTTCTTCTTACATGCCCCGCGCGCGCCCAGCTCTGATCATTTTAAAAGCGATGACGCCACGGTGCGGCCAGTGACGCCCAGCTATGGGTGGAGGGACGCCTCCCATGTTTCCTTGGCGTCTGGCAGCCTTGACTTGAGCATGAATAAATGCGTGGCTGCAAAATGCCGGGGGTTACAGAGATATAAAAGAGGCACAAACACTCCCCCCATATTAAAAACTAAGCCCCGGGCAGGGCCTCTTATCTGTGTTGATAGGGGTCCGTTTGCAACGCGGAACCTCCTCGCCGCGGCTTAGCGGCGGCGCGAGGGAAAGTGTTCGGCGTTGCACCGTCCGGGCTGCGAGGGGCATTGTGGGGGCCCGCATTTGAAAACCGTTGCTTGCTTCTTTTTCTTCCCCTCTCTCAATTTTTATTTCCCCCCTTCCTTTCTCTCTGCCCCCCCCCCCCCCGCCACCACCTCTTCTCTTCTCCCTCCGGCGTGTTTTTTTTTTTATTAAAATGGCGCCCTAAGCCGCGGACCAGGGAAGCCACCCGAGTTGGGAGGCTCGAGGAGGAGGGTAAGGGCGGGCGAGGGGCGCGTCCTCCTCCCCACCCTCCTGCCTCCAATGCGAGAGGATGGCGAGCCCGGATCAGAAATCGCCCAACGTCCTGCTGCAGAACCTGTGCTGCCGCATCCTGGGCAAGGGCGAAGGTAATTGCCTCCCCCGAAGACTATAGAAGCCCTTTCCCGCTTGTCGTGAGCTTGCTCGGGTCGCTTCTCCGTGTGTTTGTGTTGGCTTGTGTGTTGTGTTGTGTTGTGTTGTGTTGTGTTTTGTGTAGCGGCTCCTCCTGCCCTTCTGTCAGCGGAGCCGCTGTGGGAGCTGTGCAGGTGGAGCGAAGGATGCTCTATCTAGCCTACCCACATAATAAGGTGTAAGCAGGCGAAAGAGGCTGCTTCTGCTGCTGCTGCTTCCCGTGGGTGGCCGAGTTGAGCAGACGGACAGCTTCGTGTCCCTTGGAATAACTTGGCTGCAAAACCACCGCCTCGCCTCCTCTCGCCGAAAAGAGGTGCCCGAAACAGTAATTAATACTCATCAGAGAGAGAGAGACAAGACGTCCTACTGTAAGAGTGCCTGGTCGGTTCTAGAAGTGGGGGCTCCAGGTTTCTTGCCTCAGCTCCACTGGGTGGACTTGGCTGAGATTTGGCCCAACCACCTGGGCAGCAGAGCTTCTTTGTGCATATAAATAAGGCGACGGGGGTGGAAAAGCTAAGTAGGGCCTCTGAGAGGAATAGGCTGGATGCTGGATCACTGAATATTGTGTGGAATAGCTATACACAAATGTAATATTCTGCATTTAGGGTGTTTTTTTGGTGGCGGAGAAATCAGATCCACATGTACAGGATGACACTCAACTTGACACCAGGTGGTGTGAAATGAATTGGTGCGTTAAAAAACCCCAACAACTGCTAGCAGACCCCCCCCCTCCGGTATGGTTTCGGGACCCTGTTGCAGGAGGTTGGACTGGATGACCCTTGGGATCCCTTCCAACTCTACAATGCTGTGATTCTATGAACCTAGTTAGCCATAGTATGCTGGACTAGGTGGCCACTGGCCTGATCCACTTGCTCATCTTCTGTTCTTAACCTGCTGGATCAGGCCAGTAAACCATCAAGGCCAGCATTTTCTTCTCACAGTGGCCAACCAGATGCCTGTGGGAAGCCCTCAATCACTATCTGAGTGCAACAGCACTCTCCTGGTATGGGTCCCAGCATCTGGTATTCAGAAGCACACTGCCTCTGACAGTGGTGGTAGAACATAGCCATCAGGGTTAGTAGCCATTGACAGAGTTATCATCCACAAACCTGTCTAATCCTCTTTTAAAGCCATTTTAATAGGCTTAAGCTGAATATGAGACAGCAGTGTACTGTTAACAGCTACAAAGGCTAATACAATTTTTGACTGCATCAGCAGATGCATAGTGTCCAGATCATGAGAAGTAATTGGTACCACTGTTCTGCATTGGTCAGAACTCCAGGTCTGGAGATTGTGGTTTAAGAAGGATATAGACAAATTAGAACATCTCCAAAGGATGACGACAGATACAGAGGAGCCTAGAGACGAAGTCCTGTGAGGAAAGATTGAAGTCAGGTACAATTAGCCTTAAAATGAAATGATTAAGTTCCAGTGTAATGACCACCATAAGTATTTGAAGGGTTGTCACATAGATGGAACATACTTGTTTTCTCACGCTCTAGGTAAGGAGTAGCCAATGTGGTACTCTCCAGATATTGTAGGACTGCAACTACCATCAGCCCCAGCTAGTGTGGCCAACTGGAGAACACCATGTTGCCTATTCATGCTCTAGAAGTTAGGACCTGAACCATTGAAGAAAAAACTTAGACTGAACATTAGGAAGAACTTTATGCAGGTAGAAGCTGTTGGAGAGTGAGGCAGACTGCTTCAGAAGGTGGTGGACTCTGCTTTGTTAAGAAGTATTTATGCAGAGGTGAGATAGTCACCTGTTGGGGTTCTGTAGAGGTTGATTTCTGCATCATCGAACATTTGAGTTCTTTTCCAAATCTTAAGAGGCTTGATTAACTTCAGAGCTATCTCCCAGCTGATGAGATGCTGCTAAAAAAAGCTGTCTTGAGTCTTTTTTTTGAGCAATGGAAAAAGAGGTACAGCAGGTATGTTGTGATTAACATCCCATAAGTAAGCACACAGATGAGAAAATCTTAGGAAAAGTTTGAAATGCATTATTGTTTCTAAAGCTAAAAGTCATCCCCATTTGTAGGCTACTTTTCAGGCTATGAAAGTACAATGGCTACTGAATGCACAGCTTCCTATAGATCATTGTGAGAGATTAAGTATACATGATTACAGTGGTACCTCGCAAGACGAAAAACTCGCAAGACGAAAAACTCGCAAGACGAAAGGGTTTTTGGTTTTTTTAGTTGCTTCGCAAGATGAATTTCCCTATGGGCTTGCTTCGCAAGACAAAAACGTCTTGCAAGTTTGTTTCCTTTTTCTTAAAACTGTTAATACAGTTGCGACTTGACTTCAAGGAGCAACTCATAGCACGCGGTGTGGTAGCCTTTTTTGAGGTTTTTGAAGACTGGTGATTTTTGAAGCTTTTCCAAAACTTTTCCGAAACCGTGCTTCGCAAGACGAAAAATTCACAAGACGAAAAAACTCGCAGAATGAATTAATTTCGTCTTGCAAGGCACCACTGTATGGTATTTCTCCAGATACTCATATTTTCATAATTAAATTTGTTAGTTACTGCTGACGTAAAATCCGCTTCTGAGCATAACATGCATTTTTGTATGTGTAGGTTAAATTTTCTTATTTGGTAGGAAAAAAATGTAGCACTGAATTACATAATACATCCTGTTAATCTGTTTGCAGTGAGAAAATAGTTACCTATGAACGGGACAGTTGAAAGATACAGCAATTGGATTGTATCAAAGATTATAAAAGCAAAAATGGAACTGTGCTATGTTTTCTGCAGACTTCAAGATGGCTAAAAGTCTGAAAACACCAATTAAAAATAAAATAAACATAGCTAAAAAGGAAACTAAAGCGGGGGATAAATAGAAGGAACAGTAAACTTCATAAGAAGTAATAGGTAAAGTAGCATAATTAAAGACCACATGGCAGAATTTTAAAAAAACACCCTACAATGAAGGTTAACTTATCTTATCATCCACTTAAGCTACCAAAAAGGAGGCAAGGCAAACCTCTTGGGATTAAATTCCAAAGCCTTGATTCAGCCCTATTTCTAGTTCCAGGGCCTCCACTGTTGGCTTTATATGACCTGGCAAGATCATATAAGAGGAGTTGGTCCTTTAGTTATCTTGGTCTCAATTTGTGAAAGGCTGAAAGTTATCACTAGCATTTTGAATTGGGTTCAGTAATCCAACTCCAATTAACAACCTGATTGATGATTTCTGAACTGATTGAAGTTTCTGGACACTTTTCAAAGCAACCATGTTAAGTGACTTTGAATGATCTGGATGTGTCATTGTGGTTAGGTCTGTTGTCTTGCAGGACCAGACTAAACTGGGCAAACATACATCTGACCATGGCTTTTACCTGAGGGTCAATATCAAGGCCACAGCCAGAAGCACGCCCAGACTATGAACTTGTGTTGTGTAACCCCATCCAACACAGGTTATATTATTTTTCTGATATTGGAGCAATCTGTATGTATGGCTGCCTTGCCCTGCTGTGAGCTAAGCCATGGTTTGTCTTAGCATTGTGTCATATTTGAGCTCATGGTTTATTTCCAGACAAACCACAAGCTGTAACCAAGTCTATGGATTACTGCTTGTGGGTTGTGGGAGATAAACCACAAGCTATGGCTTAGCTTACAGCATTTTGCAGCAGCAGGACCAGAGGAGGAACAAAATCGCCACAATCTTCTCTCTGAGAACCCACTCATTTGCTGATTTGTGCTAAGTCATGGTCATTGTCTCAAACAAGACATAATGAATATTTGCTTGATCTTTGAAAATTAGTTAAGATGACTTGGATGCATACTTTATTGTGCTTTAAAAGTTTGGGGTTTCTTTTGGTGTGTGCAAGCTGCTGCAAATATCAAACACGATTCAGTAGTAAGGAACTTACTTGATTGTAGCTGGTTGGCATCTGTCTTGAGAGACAATGGTGTGTGCCTCCAATGATGAAGTTAAATCACTGCGTTAGCAGCACTGAAGTGACATCCCCTGGGAGCAGGCCTGGGCACTATGTACGAAGGGCCTGGAAAGCAGAGCACTGCATTTGTCACCAGCTTGGCTGCAGGAGTAACTGGAAAGAGGCAAATGAGATGCCACCTGACCACCTTAGGGACTCCACTCTGGATTTGTGTAGGGTTTATTGCTTAGCCTTTTCTTCTCCTGAACGGTATCCTGGAAGCAGTGTTCGAAACTCCCATTGTTCTCGGCGCATTTTGCAGGGTATTTCATTAGTGTGAGCAGTTTCTAAGTTCTGGGTGCAGTACTGCGCCTAAGATTTCAGATTAAAACTGCAGTGTGGAAGGAAAGGAGGATCTTTTTCTGCCTCCCCACTTCCAGCTACTCTCTGAAGACTGTAGAAGAGACTCTCTTAAGAATGTTAGGTGGGTGGGCAGGAGAAGGACTAGACCATGTGAAAAATGAACATAATACTTTAGCTGCAGTTCAGTCCTTTTCAGCCTTGTATTCCTGTTATAAAAAAGTTTGCCTAGACAGCCCGTAACCTAGCTTTAAGGTGCCATTTAGCTTCTTGTTTTCATATCTCAGTTTCCAACACTGCCTGAAAGGCAGCAGAGATTTAGGATCAGTTTTCCTTCTCCTAGATGGGCTAGCTTCCCAAGTTGACGAGCCCCACCTGCCTCTGACTTCTGTATGTACAGAAACCACCTTCTTGACTGTTGGGCCCACTATTATTCTTTTGCGCTCAATTTGTCAGAGCCTGTCTTCACATGCAGAGAAAGCCCCTAACTCTCAGAGAGCTTAAGACCTATCGGCTGTCCTCACCTGGTTTAGCCGGCCAGTCAAAGCCATTCCTGGGGTGTGGCTGCTGTTGCATGCTGACAGCTTCTGGGAGCCGCAGGTGAGAATTAAATTCAGGGTGGGGACCAAAGGTGGGCAAACTACTCCAGATGGAGCACAACATGCACCCCTCCCATCTCCTAACACCACATACATCCCATTTGATTGTAGTATTGCACAGGATAATTCACCTGCCCATTTTATGAGACTGAAGTCTCTAGAGAAGAAACAGTGTGTTAAACTTGTGTGGATTTCACCAAATAATTGTTTATAGAATTGTTTTATTGAAGGTAGATGTAATTGGTAATTGCTAAGTAGATAGGTGGGTATGAAAATACTTGTGGAATTTGCAAGAAGTAGGTTGTTTGCCTCTGGGGGGAAATCTCTGCATCTAGCACAGAAATGAAATCCTGACAGCACAATTCCATGCATATTTACTCATAAATATTACTCATTGTGTTAAGTGAGTCTAACTTAAACATGCATAGGATTGTAGTATAATGCTACCATTATTTGTTCAGATCCTTGGGAGTAAGACGCATTGAATTAACTGTGACTTACTCCTAAGTACAGTAAATATGGAAATGTTTAGATTGCATGTAGGTTTTGTTCTTTTAGCTCACTTTGGGAAATACAGTAGGTTCTGAAGAACATGGTGTTCTATAAGCTGGCGATAAAATTAGGCTTTTCTTAAAGATAACTTGTTACTTGCAGCCTGACTTGTCTAAAGAGTTCAGATTAGGGGAGAAAGGTCTTTTTGTCTAAAAATCATAACCTGCCACAAGGGGAAGAGTGACAGAAGACAAAACTGGAGCAATACCAAATTTATTCATTCCCTTGAACATTTTATCAGAAGTAGAAAGGCGTATTTGATTAAAAAAAAAATCAAATTCAAAAGCTTCAGAGAGCTGAGTTGAGCCAAGACTTGAGACCTGCTAAAATCAAAATAGCTTTGTGGTAGTATAAAAAGTAGCAGTTACTCAGGTGATAGATTGAAAATTGCCTATCCTTATGCAGTTCAAATATCTTTACAAATAGGGAGCTTTTAGAATGAATAATTTGTCTGATGTTTATGTTTATAAAACTTGTACTTCATTTATGGAAACATCTTTTGTCATACTGGGAAATGTGGACATCTTGGACATCTTCCTTTAAATGCAAGTAATTGTTCCTCAGTTTTAACATTGTGAGAGATTCCTGGTAAGCCTCCTACTGGTTGTGCACAGGGGCAATGTTTTCTTTCACATTGGTACTTTGGAGCTCACGCTAGTAATCAAATCTGAGGACTTTATTGATTCTTTAGAAGGAGGCCAGTGATGCTGTGTCCTGGAAGCGTCGAGGGCAACTCTAATCACATACTGTAAACATATTTCTGTGAACAGAGAAATGTGCTCCTCTAAAGGTTATTGACTGAGAGTTGCTAACTGATGAAGTGAGGGACCAGGTTGCTTGCAAACATTTGCAGATGGAATTGGGGTCATCAAAAAGCCTCACACAAAATAATAGCTATGATGAAAATAGTTTTGTTAGGTCACAAGGAGGAGTCTAATTGGCAAAATGTTTTTAAATTTTAGGTTTGTAAAATGATTTTGTAAACCTGTGGGGTGTTATTGACCCCACCTACACATTTTTTTGTGATGTTAAGGGGAAATGAGTGATTTGTCTGTTATGAAAATGGGCAGAATTCTGTTTCTTCATCCTCTGTATTATTTTGTCACATGAAATGGAAACAACAGGCTCTGGGCTAAGCACCTGTGGATAATGGCAATTAGTGAATAACCTTAAAGAGCATTTTGTGTGGCTACTTTGAGCCCAGCACCCTATGTGCATGTTGTTTGGGTTTTCTTGGACATTCCAAGGCAGTAAAACTGACCTTAAAAACCATAAGTGAAACAACATTTCCCCCACTAAATTACACCCCCCCTACATCCCGCCCAAATGCCACGTGGTGCCGTATTTTTCCATCTATAAGAAGCCCCCATGTATAAGTTGCCCCCTATTTTGGGGGACTCAGATTTAGGAAAATGGGGGGAGATGTATCTGTGTATAAGATGCCCCTAAATTTTTGACATTATTTTTTAGGAAAAAAACCTAGTCTTATACACGGAAAAATACGATAATTTATTCTCTGTATTGGATGAGAACTACCGTTGTTTCAATAAAGGCTATTGAGGCAAAAGTTTTATTCAGGGGTGTTTGACCCCATCCGTTGATGAAAGGTTAAACTTTCCTTCTCCCATATCCTTTGCCAATATGGTGGCATTTATGCTTGAGGCTACAGGAAATTGGATTTCATGACTCCAAAGACCTGTTGTTGTTTTTTTACTTTCCTTGTGTCTTTTCAGCAAATGGTACTTGAGGTCTTAAGTGCAAACCTTGTTTAGCTAATTTCAGTGGTTTTGTAAGGTGTGGGAAGGAAATCACTAAACCACATAATTTAACCATACATATTTAATTTCGTACTCTCCCTTTTCGGGAAATTTCTAAAAAGCGCTAGCCGTGACAGTTCCTTTTTTTCTTGGATCATTTTGACTTTAATTTCCTCTTGCCTCTAATAGTTTGTCTACATTTTCGCAGGGAATTTGTTCAGAGTTTTTTCTAGGCTTTGAAATATGTATGCCGAACACTGCAGTTCTGAGTAGAAAAACCTCAGATACATTAGTGGAGATGGTGAGAAGGTTGTGAAAAATGGTTGATAAAAGAAAATTCCCACTAAGCATTATGGAAACCTGACTTCATAGCAGCTACATAAAAGCATGCTCAATAAAAACGTGCCTCCTTAAAATTATTGATACTTTTGTTCTTTGCGTTCAGCACTTTGAGAATCAGAATGCTATTTACTGGTGTTCTGAATTCTTTGGAGAATATTCCACAAATCTGTTCATTAAGAGATCCTGTCAGAGTACTCAAATAAGGGCACAATTGTGAAATTGCTAGCATTCACATGAGCTTTGAAAGGCAGGTCTATGGCTATGTTCCATCTCACATCTTTATCAATATCACACTTAATCTATATCCCACTTGCATTGTTTTCACATTTAAGAGGTGAAGGTCTCATTCAATTTAATGAGACTTTCACATTAGAAAATATAATGTTTTGAAGGTCAACTTTTCTAGGGGGCATACAAAGGAACACCATATTATATAAGAGAGAGAGTGAGAGTGATGGATGCTAATTTGCTAAGTTCTCTGTTTAGCCTTTTGTTAACATGAATAATGGAATCATAGAATTGTAGAGGTTCGTCTAATCCAACCCCTTGCGATGCAGGAATCTCAACTAAAGCATCCATGACAGATAAGAGACTTCCTTTGCACGCACCCTGTATACAGCTCATTAGGAACTGCAGGATAGAAGTCTATTTCTTTATATTTGTAGAGCCCCTTCTCTTTACACTTGGCAAAGGTATTTGCCTTTTGGAATTGAGGCTGCCCAGCAGTTTTCTGTTTTGCTGACCCAGTTCAGCCAAATGTGGAATGAAGTCTCTGGCAGAGGCAGAGACTTTTAAAAAGCAGTTTGAGGAAAGAGTGCCTTTTCATCTCAAATATTGCTTAGGTTAAAATAATATTTACTTCTTCCTCTTGCTAAGCTGTATGGTCAATTTTATGGCCTAGCAATTTCATGCACTGAGATGCTGCTGCCTTTATTCTGTCCAAGGTTCATCCAATTGAAAGCGTGCGTGTGGGACCCTGGACGTGATATGGTTGCTACATATGTATTGGGAATTCAGCACATTTTTTATTTGAAATTATTACATATTTCTAATGAATCTAGGGTTCTGAGTTAAGGTTTTAGAAACAGTGGAATATTTTTTCCAGAAGCTGTACTTTGCCATTAGGAATATAAGCAGCTCTTCTTCATACAGAATTTGGGTGACCAACAATTTAAGACTGAGCGGACTGCGCTCAGTTAAGGTATATTAAAATAATTGTTATACATATGTTATATTCCTGTGCTATGCTATATGGAATTGGGTGAAAACCAACTCTGGAAAGCAGTTTGTCAAGATGTTTTAGACTACTATTCCTATCCAGAACTGAACACTACACTGACCTTAAATAAGTGTCAGCGAAGGGATTGGCTTTTCTGGATAGAATTCAGAATGGATCTGCAACTAATTAGAAAGACACAAAAAATTCCCCTTGGTATCCACTCGCAAGAACAGAGCATTTTAGAGCTAGTTATCTCACCAGTTTCCGTAAGAAATGTATTCTTATGGAGCTGTGTTTCCAAGTGATGCCCAATGTAGTCTTAGATGGCTGTTACAACAAGGTCCCGTGCACAGACAGACTTTGTATTTGTGGTCAGCCTCAGGTGGAGGACATCACTCATTATCTGTTAGCTTGCCTCTTTTTATAGGGTCCCAAGAGTTCACTTTCTGAAACCTTTGGTTGCAGAAGCATGTATACCCCAGGAGAAATGGTTCAGGGTTTTTTTTTTGTGTGTGACAGTAATAGCTTTGTAACACAGAGAGTGTTTATGCATTGGATGAAGAAAAAAGAAAAGAAAGGAAAGGAAAAGGGGTTTAGATAAAATTACTATAAATTGTTTTGGTGATACAGAGGTTTAATCAGGTTAAATCTAAGCTTGTTGATGTCTCTGGTATCTCCTCTCTCTCACATCATGGATGTCTGCTTATATTATGGACGTATGTTCTATATTATTTTATTAATACTATTGCTACGAGTTTGTCATGGCCTTTGGCTAGAACAATAAACTTACGAACTGTAAGTGAAAGTGGAAACTGAGTACAGTGGTACCCCGCAAGACGAACGCCTCGCAAGACGGAAAACCCGCTAGACGAAAGGGTTTTCCGTTTTGGAGGCGCTTCGCAAAACGAATTTCCCTATGGGCTTCCTTCGCAAGACGAAAGCCCATAGGGAAATCTCCAGGACAGCGGGGAAGCGCAGCGCGTCTTCCCCACTGTCCTCGGACCGCCTCCCGCCGCCCGGCTTCGGAACGAAGCTGCGAAGCCGGGCGGCGGGGCGAGAACGCCTCCTCCCGCCGCCCGGCTTCGGATGGCTTTCCTGAAGACTTGGGGTGGGAGGAGGGTTTTCCTTCCCACCGCCAACATTCAGAATGCTGTTCTGAATGTTGGCGGTGGAGAGGAAAAACCCTCCTCCCACGCAAGCCCCGGGAACAGAGGGAAAGCGCTGCTCGCCTTCCCCTCTGTTCCCGTACCTGTCCTGAAGGCTTGCGGTGGGGAGAAAAGCCCTTCTCCGCACCACCAGCCTGGCAAGCGGTTTCCCTAGGAACGCATTAATTGATTTTCAATGCATTCCTATGGGAAACCGTGCTTCACAAGACGAAAAACTCGCAAGAAGAAAAAACTTGCGGAACAAATTAATTTCGTCTTGCGAGGCACCACTGTATTTCTAATGCTTTATTTATTCCCCCGTACTGTTAAAGGCAGAAATGCATGCAAATACTGTTATTTAAAGTCGTGTTCAAATTGAGAGCAAAAGCCAAACAGCTGAAAAGTCTTTGGAATAGTGTGAGGATAAATACAATGTTCCGGGGTAGAGCAATGTGCAAATGATAGAGTGGGATTCATGGGCAGATTTCTAGGAGGAAATAGTTGGGTGTTCTCATGTATCCCTTCCTGGAATATCACAGAATGTATAATCCTCTGCACATTATGAGTATGCCAGGGAATATTTACTTATCATTCTTTGTCATTGAAAGCCCCCCCTAGTAGTTCAGCAATGAAATTGCTAGTGCATTTGGAAAGCTAAGCAGGGTCTGGAATGATTTCAAATTGGATGTGGGACCATGTGTTCAGATTCCTATATTGCAGGGGGTTAGACTAGGTGACCCTTGGGATCCTTTCGAGATCTCAAATTCTATGATTTTTATGACCTGTGTTTAATGGCGGTGCCTATAAATGGACATGAAGTTTCTACAACCCTGTAATGAACTTCTGAAGTAATCCAAACTATGTTTCTTACTTCAGCTGACTGCTTCTGAGCAAACTGTGGTATTAGACACCAAAAATCCTGTTTATGCAGGAAGACACAAGATTGTTGTGTGTGTGTGTGTATGTAGGTATGGAACTCATAAAATTAAATGCATTTTCACAGTCTCTTATTATTAAAGGTAAAGGTAAAGGACCCCTGACAGTATTTGTTCCAGTCGCAAACGACTCTGGGGTTGCGGTGCTCATCTGGCTTTACTGGCCGAGGGAGCTGACGTTTGTCCGCAGACAGTTTTTCCAGGTCATGTGGCCAGCATGACTAAGCCGCTTCTGGCAAAACCAGAGCAGTGCACGGAAACGCCATTTACCTTCCCACCGGAGCGGTACCTATTTATCTACTTGCACCTTGACGTGCTTTCGAACTGGTAGGTTGGCAGGAGCAGGGACCGAGCAACGGGAGCTCACCGCGTCGCAGGGATTTGAACCGCCAACCTTCCAATCAGCAAGCCCTAGGCTCAGTGGTTTAGACCACAGTACCACTCATAAAATTAAATGCATTTTCACAGTCTTACTATTATTAACAGTTGACTAATTGTGATTTTATTTCAGCTGATGTAGCCCAGCAGTTTCAATATGCAGTGCGAGTCATTGGAAGCAACTTTGCCCCTACTGTTGAAAGAGATGAATTTCTTGTAGCAGAAAAAATTAAAAAAGAACGTAAGCTTATTTATTATTTTTTAACAGTGTTCAGAGCAAGTTTTATAAGGTGTTCAATGCTGTGTGGGTTTTGTCTCTTATGATAGAGCAGGTTCACTTTACTGTTCATCAGTATAAACTATTACCTTGTTTTTCACCATTGCATATATGTGCTTTTATATTTATTTATTTAAAATATTTATAAGATGCTGTAGACTATGTCTACTCAAGCTTAGTGAACAGCAAAACAAGCATAAAATACGATAATAAAATGCAGCGCCATAATAAAATTGTTTATTTTGTTTCGACTACGGCAGACCAACACGGCTACCTACCTGTAAATAATAAAATTGTGAAAAGGTTTTCTCACACAATTCCTTATAAAAGTTTCTAAAACTAATTTTTATGAACAAACAAAACATTAGCATATAAACTAGTACAAAAATATTTTCAAAGCTATTTAAAAAACAACACCCAGCAGAATGTCCAAAAGACACATCTGTTAAAAACCAATTGAAACAGGTGATTTTAATTCTTTTTTAATTCTCTCATATAGGAGAGCGAGAGAGTAATATGAATTATAGTAATAGATCACTGTGTCAGCAGAAGCTAGCAGGGTAGAAGCAAGAAGATAGTGTAATATAGAGTAGATGTATTTATTCTTTTGTCTGAACAAATTTTATCCTTCATATGTGGTTGTAAGGAAAATATGGAAGGAGATGTCTGCATTTATCTATTATTACAGCGTAGACTTGAATATTTTACATAGAAACATATTCATATAGGGTCATTTCATTGGATGAGATGACACAGAGCATTCCTGTCCTTTGGGGGAGACCCTGTGGCAGAGCGATCACCACATTTGTCGCCTTGCTGCTAAATAAGCTAGGGTGACAGGTGGAGGAAGCAGATTTTTTCACTTTCCCTTCCATTGATTCTAATGAGAGAGAAATAAATACAGTAGACTTATGCACATTTAACTTGCACACATTCAACTTTACATGCTTGGCAAAAAAATAAGTAAAAGAGCGGATGTCCAGTGGGGCGGAGAACTTTGGCAATCCTACCCATCATTGATCCAATGTGCTTTGATGATATGCTATTTTGGCTTTATGCATGATCCCCAGAACATAAGTTGTGGGCTTACTATACTCCAGGCCCAGGCCTGGCATAGTCTTGGGCCAGTTTGTGGGTGTGTCAAGGGATTTTGAATCTTGCCGATCCATGACTGCTGGAAATCCCACCCTCTGCCTGCGGGACATGGACCACAGAACATCTGTGCTCATGGATCTTCTCGCAAATTACCCACACATATCCCTTTCTCCTGGAAGGAACAGCACTTAATGTTATTTCATAAGGTCTCTTAAGCAGCCTTTGACTAGGATCACAGGCCTAGTCTTAAATATGACACCATCCTTCTGGCCAGAATGAATAGTCATCTACATTGTAACAAAGCAGCTGGTAGCTCAGTGAATTAGATATCTGTGCTAATTGAATTTCTGTTTAGTTTAAATGCTAATTTTGCACATGGCAAGCTTGCAGTGTTTTTAACTTGCCTTTTCTCTTTTAAAGTTGTGCGGCAAGGAAGGGAAGAGAATGCTGCTGTATTTTCAGAACTCTACAGAAAACTCCACTCACAGGTACAGGAATGTGTTCTGAACAACCCAATATCCAATATGGAGACTAATTGCTAATTGTTGTGTAAAGAATACCACTAATGTGGCTTTGCTAGATCAAGGAAATGAGTTGTGTTTGAGTTTGTTCTGATCTCCTGTCCTGTAAAATATTAAAAGCCCGTTTTTGAGGAAAGTAAAAAACAATCATCACGTGGTTTTTGTTGACTATATGACTTCTTATGGGAAGGACATACATCAGCATAAAATGTGTTTTGCTTTTTATGTTAAACTTATCTCACCACAATCTATTTTTAAGATAATGTGTATTGATTTATTGATCAGGTTTTCTGTCGGCCTCTTAAGTGATCTTGGTTTTCTTTCTTTTGTACTTGAGAATTTATGAGTCAGTTTTGACAGTGAAGTTCAGCGAAGTTCACAAACTTTTGTATACTGCAAGCAAATCCGTTATTCCCTGGCATTAATTAGTTGACTTCCCTCTGCTATAGAGAGACTAGTTCAATAATTTCCAGACTTGTGAGAGCAGTATAGTAGCTGCCTAAAAACAGCAGGGCATGAATTAGCATGAAGCCCAGCTGTTGGTGGGAGATCTATCAGTCATTTGTTTAAGCCACAGCTCAAGTTTTCCCGCTTATATTGCAAAGGTAAATTAATGAATTAGAAAAATTGAACAAACCATACTTAAAGAACCTAGAACAGTGACCTGAACTGTTGAGAATAGCCATTAAGCACTTCCTAATACTTTATATCAGTACTTTTATCATATGGTTATGACAAGCTGCTTGCTGAAATAGCACTGTGAAGATAATCCACCCACCCTGGTTGAGTAGTATCAGATCAGGGAAGAACTTATCCAGGCAGAGGTACCGTAAGTGGCAGATAACCTTCTGCTATATTGGCTGCAGTCCGAACCCACATAGAATTCAATAGGACTTTCTTACAAGTAGCTGTGATGGGTGTATACATGCACCACTTTCCTTTTTGAACAAAAGTAGACCTGTAAGTCTTTAATTGATTTGACCAACGCAGCTGAATGAAAAATTGGCAGTGGGTGTTTTTTTGCAGTAATCACGAAGCCTGAAGACCAGTCATGCGCTACAGTTAGTCAACAAGGCTTGGTTTCCATTACTCTAACCTTGCGTCTCCCATCCATACCACTATTAAATCATGGTAATACTTGCTCACGGGCAAGTAAAACTAGAACTAATTTTGAAACCACGTTACCATTTCTAATAGTTACCTCTTGTGGCAGGGAGTTTTGAAGAACAGGTGGTCAATCCTCTACCTCTTGCTGAGCCTCAGTGAAGATCCACGCAAGCAGCCAAACAAGGTAGCTATTTTTGTGGGTGTGGGTATGGGTGTCTATCTATCTTACATATAATGAACATGTAAAAGTATCATTAAGCTGCAGTTTGCTAAGCCACAGACAAGCGACATTGTGCACTACAGCATGGCAAGAGTTGGTGGATGAGCAGCTCAGGTGATCTGAACAGCCAGAAGAGGCTGCAGCAGGCCCCCAGCTCTGCTGGCTCGTCCTCCTGCCCATTCTGGAGCCTCTGCCCCTCGGATTCAGGTTCCTAGGCCAGCTGCCACTGCTACTGTCCTTCCTCCTCTGCAATTGGCCTTAGAATCAATCTGCTACTGCCAAGTAACATAAAGAGCAGCAGCAAGAGCAATGCAGGGATGAAGAAGGCATCAGAAGTAATGGCTGGCCAGTCACAGGCGGCATGAGGTGGAAAAGAGAACATCAAAGCTGCCCTCTGCTGATCCTTTCAACCTCTGATGCCTGAGGTTGCTGCCACTGCTACAGAAAGCAACAGAAAATAAGTCTACATTTTGAAATCTTCTCTCGTTTCTAGCAAGGGGCAGCAAGGAGGTAGGCAGACACAAAGCAGAGAAATAAGCTTCTTTCTCTCCTTGGTCTACCCCTCCTCCTCCACTGCCACCACCCTGTTCTGTGGCTCTGGGAAGCATGAGAAATGTTTCCTTCTTAGGCTTCCTTTAGTGGAAGTTGGTGCTTGGGAACCACTCAAGCGATGGGAGGAAATTTATGGAGCATTCACACACACACACAACCTTTTTTATCAGTGTTTTAAAGTTGATTTAAAAGAATTAAAGCTGGAAAACAAAAATAAAAGCCAATAAAAGTGAAATTATAAAAGCAAAACATAACTAAAGATTGTAACAATGTTTTAACGTGACCGGATAAATAAAGAAGTTTTTTTTTAAATCAAATTTTTTAATTGATTTTCACATTTAGCACATAAAAAATACAAAAAGATAAAAAAGAAAAACATTAAATACAGAAGTTTTTGCCTGGCGCATAAAAGATAGTAGAGTTGGTGCCAGGCATGTCTATCTGAACAAACCTCACCTCTGATGGAGGTGGTACTTAGACGAAGGCTGCTGGTGCAAGATCTTGGCGTGTCGGCAAGTTGATATGGAAGGAAACAGCAGCACCCCTTGAAGTACTGTATTATTACAACTCACAATGTAAAAAACTGAGACAAACGTAAAGTTGAAATGTTAGAGGTTAGCCTTACTAATGTTTAGCATCTGTTTAGAAAATTCTTTATAAAGTTTTGGGGCTTATTCTGAAAAGTGTATTCTGTATTTTATTTTTACTTTTTAAACAGATATATAGGCAATCGGTTTCAGAAGGATAATGTGTTTATAGTCATTTAGCTAATGGCAATGGGTTTATTTTAAAACTTTGGGTTGTTTTCCCCCTCCCTTCAAGGTATCAAATTTCGCCTCCCTGTTTGCTCAAGCACTGCCACGGGATGCCCACTCAACTCCGTATTACTACGCCCGGCCCCAGAGCCTGCCTTTGAACTACCAAGACCGGAATGCTCAGTCTGGCCAGAATTCTGCCAGTATGGGGAGTAGTGGAATCAGCAGCCTTGGCATGTATGCCCCGAATGGGCCAACACCAACCCCGCAGTCCTTTCTTCCAGGGTAAATGAACATTTTTCATGTTGCCGATAACCATGCAGAGAGACCTGTTTCAATATATAGCAGTCAGAGGTGACAGTGAAGGCTTGCTGTTCAACGAAACTGGCCTGCATGGCAGCTATCGTCTTAACCTTGTACCATAGGTCAATTTGACTCTTATTTAAGCTTATTTTATATCCTGCATCTCAGTGTTTCTTAGGGTGGCATATGCTAAAATAGCAAAATCAATGGCAAGTCCAAAAAAAGATTAAAGAAAGAAGCAGTTAGAACAAACAGCGGAAACAACAGAGCAATAAAAACATTTCAGAGGGAATTAAAGCTGTTACAATTATTTTTTTGAAAGACATCCAAGTAGTTTCCAGGCAAACCTATGTGGGAAGAAGATTCCATAGATAGGTCACCACTGCTTAAAAGACCCTCCCCAGCCACTGTCTGCCTAACATCTGAAAGCAAAGGAACATGGCAGAGGGCTTCAGTGTTTTTTGGGAATAGCCGTCCTTCAGGGTTGGTGGAACTGCTGTAGTTAATATACCTAACCAGGCTTCCTCAAACTTGGCCCTCCAGATGTTTTTGGCCTACAACTCCCATGATCCCTAGCTAGCAGGACCAGTGGTCAGGGATGATGGGAATTGTAGTCTCAAAACATCTGGAGGGCCGAGTTTGAGGAAGCCTGCCTAAGACCATACATTGATTCAAAGTAGTTATGGGGGGAAAGCCTCTGAGGGGTTAGTGCACTTACCTGGGAGAAAGCCCCATTGAACTTAGCAAGACGTGCTTCTGAGTAAATGCGCATAAGACTGTATTGAAAGTCTTATTGATCAAAGGCAGCTATCCCCCCTCTCTCTGGACCACACTAGTGTTGTCTACAAGACAACACAGAGACACTCTGTCTTCTGCTAGTCAAAGATTATGTAAAACGGGAGTCCAACCTTAATTCTTGGTTAGAATATGAATAAAGTAAACAGTTCTTAGCTGAATTTCAAGAAGACTGGTCATTCTTTGGACTCTGCTAGACTGGTAAAGAAAAAGCAATTTATATGTGTTGTATGTGCGATATAACATTGTGCCACCAGATGGCGACATGGAATCCCGTTTTTCTCTACCTGTTTTCCCTGTTTAACTTTACAATGCTTTAAACTGAAACACTTCTTTGATGTGTCCAGATCCAGCCTTTGTTGCTGGAAAGGAAGGTATGGTTCTTTATAAGTCACCTTTTGATATACTTGCTAACTCCCCCTCCCTGATACCTTCTAATGAAGGCAAGTGCAAGTATAGCTAGGGAAAGGAAAAAGAGAGAGAGGGTATATAAAAGCGATGTGTTCATAATTGCTGGTACTTGTTTATTTATGGCTTGCATATCATGCCTTTCCTCCAAAGAGCTGGATTTCAGGGAAAACTTTTGCTTGAAATCATTGGATGACAATTGTGTTTGCTCCAGCACCAAGGCAGAATTTTTGCAGCATGGCATTATCCGAAAGTGCCACGGGGAAGTAGTCATCACATTGGGGATAGATCTTGGCTATGAGGTCAAGCTACTAGAATATCGAAGGAAGAGGCTTCCAAACCTTGTACACCAAACTAGTGGTTTGTGTTTATGGTTCAGCTTTTTTTTTGGGGGGGGGGTGACCAGCATTTTCTTCTGCTGCCTTTAAGTTCCTGGGAATTCAGGAAGAATTGTGGTTGCTCTTGCTTGCTTTTCCTTCTCAATGCCTCACAGTGGCACTGCAGGCACATTGCCACTTGCAAATTCCTTTCATGGGACCTTATAAGGGAAAAGAACTGATTTTTAATGTGAACTCCTATGAATCCTGTAGCTGCCCTATGCCACTAAGGGAGCTAACTCTCAACCAGTGCTTCTGGGTGACTAATCCTAGTGCTTTCTTCCTATTGGTTTCCCAGAGGTTCTGTCAGCCAATAAGGGCCCATGAGCCTTCCATAAGGACAAAAGAAGTGTTGAGATCTGGCTCTTCCTCTCTTATGGGAGTTATGGGAAGCTTTTCTACTCATTTTCACTTCTAAACCACCATATTGGGATGGGGTGATAACAGATTTTAGGTGCTTGTAGAGAAAGCTCTGAGGTTATGTCTGGAAGATCTTTGTTTTCATTAACAACATTCTAGGATGTCGTCCCAAGGGGCGATTACCTTTGTATGTTCCATATATGATGACTGGGAGAACTGAAAATCTATCTTACTTTTTAATTCCCATATTTTTGAAATACCAGAGGAAGTCATCCCACTTTCCTGAAACTTGCAGCTCAATTCTGAGATCCAAGAGTGCAAGAACAACATCAACAACTTTCAGGGATGTCCTATCTGGTCTGAAATATATTTTCCTGAACAATTTGTTTCAGAAATGTTTGGTGTTGGATAAGTTTTAATAAGCTTAGCAGGCTTATCTTGCTGCTCCTGATCTGGGAAGCTGGCTTGCCCTTTCCCATGGTATATCTTAGCAACTTGACCCTGACTGTACCCAAAATAAGGTGCTAACCCAAATATGATGATGCTTATCCATGAGAATTCAAGGTAAGAAACATCTGTTTCCATGAGTAGGGCTGAGTTAGTAAAATAAAATAAGAGCAATTGCTTTGCTATCTGCATTGACCTATTAGAGGTGTCAGAACATTAAGCTGAAGCAACTTTTTGGCTGGTCTCAAAATTGTAGAACAATCATGGGCACCCTGCTGAGGTAAGAAAGCCTTTATTTTTACGATTGTTTCAGAAATTAGCAATTTTTCCACTGCAAATATTTACCAGGAATTATTTTCAAACAATTCTTTTGTATTTGCAGGGCTTCTTTAGCCATAGTTGGAATCATCTGGCTTTGAATGGGTAGCTGAAATTTCTGAGGTGCTTTATGTACTCTGTTGCAACATTAGTAGGCATGCAACAACTACCTTTTCTATATAACTGTCAAGAACTGCAAAATGGTGAATTTCTAAATGCATTCCCAAAGATAATTGGCCATGATAATGCCTTCTGCATCTGCCTATTTTTTTGAGCTGAAATTTTGCAGAAATATAAGTAGTTTTGCTATAAGTAAGACAACTCAATAGCTACATTATAGCTTTTATTTCCGCAGACAATCCTATCAACGTGCAGGCGTGGGAGATTGCCTTCGGCAGCAGCTGGGGGCACGACTTGCCTGGACTTTAACCGCAGGCCAGCCTACATTACAGAACTCTACCTCAAAAGGGCTCTCAACCACTGTTTCACGTAATCTGCCAAGGTCAAGGCGGGAAGGGGACATAACGGGTGAGAAAAATATATTTCATTGTTCATTCTCTGTATTCTTGCGTCACAGTGCTTAGCTCAGATTGGGATGTTTCAGCTTTGACCTTGATACCAGCTGATAACAATTCCCAGGAAAATTGTGTACACACAGGTTCTGCTATAGGAACACTAGTTGTATGAAATCTTAGCTACCTGAACACAAAGAATCATACCCAGACCTCACTACACAAACGGCTGATTCAGGTATCTCCAAATAGCTGGAGTCTGCCCACTTTCTTTCTCCTATGTTTTGCTGGTCGGCGCAGAATGAATATATATATATATATATATATATATATATATATATATATATATTCTCAAATGAAAGCCTTAATGAGTTCATTGGAACTTACTGCCAAGTAAGAGGGTATTGGATTGCAGCATAAATATACCCCCCCCCCATTATTCAGATATTTCCTGAGGCTCAAACTATATGAAGCTTCATTTTTTTTACCCATTAAAAAAAACAAAACAACCAGCAGAAAACCAAAAGTAATTTAAGGGATTAAGTTGAGGAATGACAGTTTGGGGGGGGAATGCATCTGCACCTATTTCTCACTTCCCTCCCTGTACCCTGGCTACAGGTATAAAAATAGCTTTGGGGAGGCACTTTTGAGCTGAAGAACAGTTGGAAGGGAAAGGGTTAAACAAACCCCAATCTCTGGCTTAAACTCCAGCATTGTAAGGCTGCTTTGAGTTATTTAGATGATGTCATGTCACACTTAGTTTGAACCGTAGCCTAATAATGAGACTATAAGGTAAGGTAAAGGTACCCCTGCCCGTACGGGCCAGTCTTGACAGACTCTAGGGTTGTGTGCCCATCTCACTCAAGAGGCCGGGGGCCAGCGCTGTCCGGAGACACTTCCGGGTCACGTGGCCAGCGTGACATCGCTGCTCTGGCGAGCCAGAGCCGCACATGGAAACGCCGTTTACCTTCCCGCTTGTAAGCGGTCCCTATTTATCTACTTGCACCCGGGGGTGCTTTCGAACTGCTAGGTTGGCAGGCGCTGGGACCGAACGACGGGAGCGCACCCCGCTGCAGGGATTCGAACCGCCGACCTTTCGATCGGCAAGCCCTAGGCGCTGAGGCTTTTACCCACAGCGCCACCTGCGTCCCTAATGAGACTATACCCAATGGCATATAGTCTGTGCCATTTTGGTGCGCCACCAAAATAAGTTATTTGGGCCCTTGCTTCATAAAAGAAATGGCTAATGTGCTAAGAACCAAAGTCACATATGTGTGCTCTGCCACCACTGGGGGAACACCCATAAAGTGGTGCTGGGACAGTGAGGTTGACCTCTGAATTTGAGGCACGTATTTTGGTTATCTTTTGCCTTGGATAACTCTTCCCGTGTTCCAGAAACTACTTTTATAGGCATCATTGAAATTGATGGCTCTGCCTCCTATGGGCATCACCCTGTGCTGAGATCATCAGTTGGCTTTCTGCCTCTTCAGTTTTGTTTCCAATTGCTCTCTTACAGGACTCTGGAGGAACAAGGCTAAACATGTCATTTGCCCATTTCTGGAGTTAGGTGGTGGGGAGGGTTTTGCTTCAGTGCCCGAGCTACATATATTTAAATGTGGATATATAGATTTTTTAAAAAATGCATGAAATTTATGATTTCACTTCAAAACCATTTTTGTTTACGTTTAAAGTGCAAAGTGATTCTGATCATCTTGCTGGAAATCAGTATCAACACTATGCACTCTAAAGAAGATAAGCTTTGTATTTGTATAGATGTGTAATAAAGTGGAATTTGTCACTGAGGGTGGTATCAAATATTAGGCATTATAACAGTTTATCCACTGCCTTCACTGAACTTAAGAATCTTTAGTCCATTGACTGTAAAGGGGCTACTCTGAGTACAGTTGTACCTTGGAATTCGAATGGAATCCGTTCTGGAAGTCTGTTCGACTTCCAAAGCATTGCTTCTGATTGGCTTCAGGAAGTTCCTGCAGCCAATCAGAAGCCGTGGAAGCCTTGTCGGACATTTGGCCTCCAAAAATAGTTTGCAAAGTGGAACAGTCACTTCTGGGTTTGTGGCGTTCGGAAACTAAGCTGTTTGAAAACCAAGGTATGACTTTATGCCTAAGTATTTAAGAGCAACACTAGAAGGTGCCTGCTATAATCCCACTACAACAAATTATAGTTCATTCTTGCACTAACCCAATCATTGGTACAATTTTTATTTAGAAGAGAGGTTAGTTTTTTAAAAGCTGGCTGTAAATGACCTTGTAGAACACTCTTGAGTTTTCTCAGTAACTTTCCGGAAAAAATTATATTGCATAAAACATTTTCTTGCCTTCCTCTGCAAAACCTGCACTTTGACAATCTAATGGAGTTCCTCTATTTTTAGCCCTCATCACCCTTAAAACCTGGTTGATATTGTGGTGCCACAGATACAGTATGATGTGAATAGAGCCTTGGACAGCAGTGGCTTACGCAGACAGCGGGTGGGGGGGGGGAGAGAAACCATCTCCATTTCTTAATTTATTGTGTTTATGTTGTGCCAGTAAAAAAAAAAACATTTATTCATTCTGTCTGGCAAGATGTAACAGAAGGAACAGATGCATTCTGCCATTATATTATGTAGCTGCTACTAAATAAATTCATATTCCAAATTAAGGGCTTTTTAAAAAAAGAAAGCAGATGGGTTTTGTGCACGTATTGAGTATGGGAGAAACTCCTGCCTGTAACTCTGCAGAGCTGCTGCCAATCAGTGTAGGAAATACAGTGGTACCTCGGGTTACATACGCTTCAGGTTACACATTCCACTAAGAGAGAAATAGAGCTTCAGGTTAAGAACTTTGCTTCAGGATGAGAACAGAAATCGGGCTCCGGTGGTGCGGCGGCAGCAGGAAGCCCCATTAGCTAAAGTGGTGCTTCAGGTTAAGAACAGTTTCAGGTTAAGTATGGACCTCCGGAACGAATTAAGTACTTAACCCAAGGTACCACTGTAGTTAATTAGACCAATGGTCTGACCTAGGAACACAGGAAGCTGCTTTTACAAAGTCATTGAAAACGTTGGCGTAAAGCTCATCACAAAGTGTCATAAGCTGCTTGTTCAATGAGGTACTTAAACCCCTCAAGAGTCTTTTTTGGAGGCTATTACAGGTAATACTTTGGGTTATAATGTCCACTGTTCCAGTCGAAAAGAGTGGATATGCATGTAGAAACATCCCCAAATTGGGGCTACTAGGAGTTACGTTTGACTCGTTGCATGAATTTTTAAACTGGCCCAAGGCTGTAAAGTATTAAGTTTGCTTTGTTTACATAGATGTAGTGGTTATTTTTGTAGCAAAAATATTTCAGAAATTGGATATGACTTGGTCTGAAATATTGATTTGGTTTTAGATATCAAAATAATAGTAAATCTGGAACTGTGCTCCTGTTTGCTGACTCACTTTAGGACTGGAATTCTATGCAGTTATACCCTGAAGAGATGCGGGTGGCGCTGTGGTCTAAACCACAGAGCCTAGGGCTTGCCAATCAGAAGGTCAGCGGTTCGAATCCCCGTGATGGGGTGAGCTCCTGTCGCTCAGTCCCTGCTCCTGCCAACCTAGCAGTTCGAAAGCACATCAAAGTGCAAGTAGATAAATAGGTACCGCTCTGGTGGGAAGGTAAACGGCGTTTCCGTGCGCTGCTCTGGTTCGTCAGAAGCAGCTTAGTCATGCTGGCCACATGACCCAGAAGCTGTCTGCAGACAAATGCCGGCTCCCTCAGCCTACAGAGCGAAATGAGCGCCGCAACCCTAGAGTCGTCTGCCACTGGACTTAACGGTCAGGGGTCCCTTTACCTTTACCTTTATACCCTGAAGAATGGAGCGAGCTTGATTGAACTCAATGGGTCATATTTCGAACTAAATATAGTTAGGCTTTGGCTGTTAAAATGGCAAACATAATTCTTAAATATCCTGTATGTAGCTTAATCTGTTTGTTTCCCCCCCACTTTTCAGGCTCTGTTGAAATAACAGAGGCACATCTTGTGAGAGACATTTTATACGTCTTCCAGGGCATAGATGGCAAAATCATCAAAATGTTCAATTCAGAGAACTGTTACAAAGTAGACGGAAAGGTACAGTAAAGATCTTATACCTGTTTTATATAGATAGTCTGCACACAGGGAGAGGGAGGGGAAACTGTTCAGTATATCCACTCTTTTCAATAATTCTTTTGCCTTGGTTTTAATTTTGCTTTTTTTTTAAATGTTTCTATCATTGTTGGCATCTAAGGCAGTTGGCAGTAAACCAGTAACATAAAAACAACAGATAAAAATCAGAAGTGCACTTAATACACAGTTAAATGGTAAAAAGAACAATAAAAATATCCCTAAAAGCATTATTAACAGCAATATTATGAGCAGCATTCTCATCTCATCCACCCACAGCAAAAAGCCCCACAGTGAATTAAATCATTACCAAACAAAAGCCCAAATGAACAGACTTTGCCTGGTGTCTACAAGATAGCAACAATGTCCTTGGAAGGGCATTGAACATTTGGCCACAACCACAGAACCACCTGTTCCCATATGAATCTCTACAGCAGCCGAGATTTATCAGAGGCTTTTTTCCAGGGACTTTTATCTGTGGAGCTTAGGAGGGTAGTTTATAGAAATAACATGTTTTCCAGATAGCCCTGTATTTAAAAAGCTCACTTCAAGCTGTCAGCCTACACGGGTGAGATACATTTTTTAAAAAATGATTACTTATGTATAATCCAGTCAAGCAACAGTATATAGAAGGAAATTGGAGGCAACCTGAGGAAGAGAGTTTAGTTAGAGCATTTGAGAGAGGCATTCCTTCTTTAAGGGTCAGTGTATAAAATGTGAGGATTACTTCAGGAGCCACAGACGTAACTGAAGGTCGCTTCCCATAGAATGATTTAGACTGAGTCATGGGAAGTAGTTGAAACGCTACTCATTTGGAGACAATAGTGCTTTCTAGGAATAAGAAGAAGATAGAGAACCAATAATAAACTGGTCCAGGGAACACAGAGGGCTGGCACAGGGAATCTGGCCCTCCAGATGTTGGGCTCCTTCCTTGACCATTGGTCATGCTGCCTGGGGCTGATGAGGGTTGGAGCCCAACATCTAGAGGGCCACATTTCCCCCGGTGCGTAGAGCTGTAGACTCTCAGTGACTTGCTACATCTGACATTATGAACCATCCTGACTTACTTGTTTAATTTGCTTAAAAGATTTTTACTCCACTCTTAAGGCAAAAAAGACTCTTAGAGCAGCTTACAAAATCTGTAATAACACAATTTCTAGCTGCAAGATTACAATTTAGAGAGCAGGACAAAAGTAAAAAATCCATTTTGAGTCTCGCCATAATAGATTTATAGTGGATATGGAAATGTCTGGATTAAGACCTGTTTGTTCTCATGCCTGGTTCTGTTCCTCATTTAGAAGTAACTGCTTAATAGAATATTCTTTCTGCTGAAGATCAACAATACTGAATGTGATCAACACCTTGTCAGGTTCTAGTGGAAAATTGGATTTATGCCTTACCTTGTTCATTAGAGCTTGTTTCATCCTACGCTTATTTAATGCCAGTCTTCTAACTATTTGTTCATCATTTATTTCTTAATACTTTAGGTGAGCATTTCCAAGTCTCTGAGAGATACAACAAGCCGGCTTGCTGAATTAGGGTGGCTGCATAACAAAATAAGAAAGTATACTGACCAGAGGAGCGTGGAACGTGCATTTGGATTAGTGGGTCAGGTATGTGGGCAAAACCCAGAAGTCTTCAAAATATTTGGTTTTGCTTATTTTGTTTGTTGTTGTTGTTGTTGTTGTTGTTGTTGTTTTGCTTGACAGGTTGTTACTGGTGTGGTATGGGATGAGAGACCTGGCAATAGACAGGAAATAACACTAGAACTTGTGGACCTCCAGTGAAGCTGAATGTTGGGATATTGATGACAAATAAAAGTAGTTCATGCCACACACGGTTGAATTATGGAGCGTGCTCCCACTGGAGGCAGTGATGGCACCAACCTGGATGGCTTTGAAAGAGGATTAGGCAAATTCATGAAGAACAAGGCTGTCAGTGGCTACTATCCTCAACAGCAATGTTCTACCTCTATTGTCAGAGGAATCATGCTTCTGAATACAAGTTGATGGAACCACAGGTGGGCAGAGTGCTATTGCACTCAGCTTGCAGGCTGCACACAGGCATCTGGTTGGCCACTGTGGGAACAGAATGCTGTACTAGATCTGGCCTGATCCAGCGGGTTCTTCATCTCTTCTTATTATGCAGAATGAGGCAACAGTCTCAGGTGCTGGGATGGGGAGCAGAAGCACATGGGGGAGGGTTTCTGATGTGGATCTTAATGCACAGGTTGGTTTGTGCTGGGAGAGAAGTTCTGTTAGGTATTTTGGTCCCGAGCCATATAGTTTGAAACCCACACTTTGAATTGGCCCAGAAAATACCGGTACATAGGCAGCTGCTGCAGTTGGGCCAGAACAGTTTATATGTGGTGTGATCTTCTGGGCCCAGTGGTTATTCTGGCTGCTGCAACTCCTGTTTCTGAATGCCTTTAAAGGCAGCCCATGTACAGCCTTAAATTGCAGTCGTTTTTGTTATGGGTTTTATTTGAGTTTATTTTACCAGTTTCTCATTTGGTTTGATTTTGTATTTTGTCCAGGACACTTACTATCTCATAGCTGTCAACTTTTCCCTTTTCTTGCGAGGAATCCTATTTGGAATAAGGGAATTTCCCTTAAAAAAGGGGAAATGTTGACAGCTATGTACTATCTGTACATTTCTAATGAATGAACACAGTTATAGTTTAGTGGCAAATTTTATCTTAATAACTCTGCAGGAGTTTGTTTTTATTAGTCACCCAGTGGCTCTTTATACTCCCCACCCCATTGAACTGAAACATTTCCTGCCACTTGGGAGTGCTTTTGTATGACCTCTTGAGTTTTAAAGGTTAACTTGCTGTGAAGCTTATCCAGAGACCCAAAATCAGTGGTCAGGTTGTATGCAAGTTGTTCAGAGCTCTTTAGAATGTATATGAACTAGTTCCTTTTGTTCTTGTCTTACAGAGTTTTTGTGCTGCCTTAAACCAGGAACTCAAAGAGTACTACAGGCTACTGTCTGTTTTACACTCGCAGGTAAATAATTACTTCTGTTTTTGCTTGAGTCCAACAAGTTAGTTGCAAAATATGACTTTATAAACTATTTGCATCTGTAACAGGCTTGTAAAATAGCTACTCACCTGTGAAGAACAAGAGCTGGTTCCAGGATAGCACATTTTTGTAACATTGGCTCCTCTTTCTTTCCTAACATATTCTGTATGTTGCTTATGTTGTTATGCATGGGCAAATAAGCCTGTAAACCTTTTCCTTACTTGAAAGTTTGCTATGTAATACTTTCCATGTATTTAGCTAACAGAAATGTTTGCAAAATTATGTTACAATCATACTGCTTTTACAGTAATACTGTTAAAACTCTTTATAGTGAACTCTTACAGAAGAAATTCTTTTTTCTTTCAGAATTCTCTCGCTGTCCTGCCATTCAGCATTTTGTATTTATCCGCTCTTTAATTTCTTTTCAAATTATAGCTTTCAGCTACCCTTCCCTTTCTTTATATTACAACTGTAACATTTCTTTCAATCTAAGCATTATTTTTAAAAAATGCCAAAACATATTAGGAACATGTATATCTGGGGTTAGAAATTAAAGCTTGTAGTAGCGGAAAGCTTGAAGGGCTTTTATTATTGACTAAATCTTCTTTGCCCCTTGTTGTTCTTAGTTGCAGGTAGAAGACGATCAAGGTGTAAATTTGGGGATTGAGAGTAGTTTAACACTTCGGCGTCTCTTAGTTTGGACATACGATCCTAAGATAAGATTGAAGACACTTGCAGCACTTGTTGACCACTGTCAAGGTTTGTCGGTAGATATTTACAACTACACATGGTGTGAAAATGAATGTTAAAATTGTAGCAGCTCCCCCCTCCGTCTGTCAGGATAGTTGAAAATGGGGAGAGACACTCTAGTTGCTTCTTTGACCCCCTTATTAATAGTATGGAGGTGGGCAGGGGGCATATTTTCATTCTGCAGCACAGGTGGGGAACCTGTGGCCCGCCAACTATTGTGGAATTACAACTCCCATCAACCCCAACCAGCACAGTTAAGAGTCAGAGGCGATGGGAATTGGAGTCCAACAACATCTGGAGGACCACATGTTTCCTACCACTGCTCTATAGCATTTGGGGGGAATGCCCTGGCCAGTGGCTACTTCATCATGCTATCAGATCCACTTTCTCACTCAGTCCAGAAGCTCTCTAGAGGAACCAAAGAGCTGCCTTTCCATTCCCTGTCTTCCCATGTGGATGAAATAATTATGAAGCATTTCCCGCTCTAAAGAATTCTCTAATGAAGTAGACATTAGTGCTCTGCTTCTTGTGCTCTGTGCGCTATTTTTACTTGTAGCTATGGCAATCTCTTAGCAATTTTGGTGCTCTTCCAACTTCTCTGAACTCCCGCAAAAGGAATATTAGGCACAATGGTAAATTTGTCTCTGCCTTTGAAGAATGCTCTTCAAACGCCAGATAGCTGCTTCGTAATGAAATTTGGTGTATGACAAAGCTGCAGATGTAGCATTAGTTTTCCAGGTAGGTGAAAATGTATGTTTAAATGTTCCTCTGTGTGTCATGTTTCTCCAGGAAGAAAAGGTGGTGAACTTGCATCAGCTGTTCATGCCTACAGTAAAACAGGCGACCCCTACATGAGATCCCTGGTGCAGCATATTCTTGGCCTTGTGTCGCATCCTGTCTTGAATTTCCTTTATCGCTGGATTTATGATGGGGAATTGGAGGACACCTACCATGAAGTAAGTTCTAAAAACTGTTCACTAACATGAGGTCTGCTTTCTGTTTCCCATTTTGTGTAAAACTAAGCCGCTGAAACACTTCTTTCACAATTGTGGAACTGAACTGTAGAAAATTAAGAGGAGACATGACTAGGCAGAAAAAGTTGACATTTATACTGGAAATAGAGTTGCATGTGAAGATCTTGTGCATCACTTCAGTTTGGACACTGTGGCCAGAACCCAAAGAACCATGGGGTTAGTTTGGTGTGTCCAGTTCTTTGTGCTTGCAAAACAACAGTCCAGTGGTAACAAAGGGACGCAGGTGGCACTGTTGTCTAAACCACTGAATCTCTTGGGCTTCCTAATCAGAAGGTTGGCGGTTTGAATCTGCGCAATGGGGTGAGTTCCCGTGCCTCTGTCCCAGCTTCTGCCAACAGTTTGAAAGCACACCAGTGCAGGTAGATAAATAGGTACCGCTGCAGTGGGAAGGTAAACGGCGTTTCCATGTGCTCTGGCACTCGTCACGGTCTTCCGTGTGCCAGTAGCAGTTTAGTCATGCTGGTCAAATGACCCGGAAAGCTGTCTGCAGACAAATGCCAACTTCCTTGGCCTGAAAAGTGAGATGAGCACCGCAACCCCATAGTGGACTGAACCACCCAGGGGTCCTTTACCTTACCTTACCTTACCTTACCAGTAGTAAAATATCACAGGTAGAACATGTATTTTGTTTCATTCTTAACTATGCCAGCATTTCTTAATGGCCTGGTGTTAAATCTTTGGTGAAGTAGCAAATAAGTGGTCAGGATTGACTATACCAGCTGACTAGTAGCAGTGCAGTGTAGTAAGTCACATGTCATTGCTTTGGGCTGAAGCATTCATTCCCACATAAATCTGGTAAAGAAGAGCCAGCGATAGATTTGAGATGTGACTTCAGTTTATGCCCAGGCCAGACTAGACTTAGATGATCATTTTACCCTGTACTGCTTTTTTTGCATCAGTGAGATCAGTTTTTACAATATAAACTTCTTTGGAACTTTTATCAACAAAATAAACTTCCATGAGTTGTATAAATCCCTTGGGTGAAAGCCCCAATAAACTCTACTGCAGTGACTATATTCTAGCGAATACGACCCCTACAATAAGCTTGTCATATAGCGCCTTTAGAAAAAAGAGAGGTTAATTACAATGGGGCATATGAATGTGTGGGTTCCCCTCCATCATATCCTAGCACTTACCCTCTGGGATACTGATTGCCTTTGTAAACAAGCTCTTAATTTCCCCGTAAGAAAATCACCCTTTTTATCTGTTGGTTGGAAGGCCTTGGCATTTGTTCATCAGTTAGATTGTACCATGATTTCCCATTTCTCCTGCACTCCTTTCTATACAAGATATAATAACAAAACTCAAAGAACCTTGAATGGGTACAGTGAATCAATAAAATAATTATATTGCAATTATGTTCTGACCTTGGTTTCCTTCACCCTTCCCAAGATCTCGTTTTCACGGGATTAATTATAAAATGCTCTTCTCTCTCTTTGTATTTTTTACTAGATGTTTTCTAAATACATTAATTGCATGTTACTTTGCCCTGGTTATAAAATGAGGGCTTTTATAACTCCCAAAGATGATTGAATTGTCTGATGGATTTTGAAATTATATTTTTCTCATTAATACTCCAATTAAAGCTCTATGCCGGTTGCCAAAGGGGACTATGGTAATAAATTTAAGAAGCTGATTTTTTTTTTAAAAAAATGCATGTTATATCTGCTTTTTTATATTAATGCATTAGTATTGTTTTCTAGCATAGTTGTCATGTTTTCAAGTTTTACATCTGGTTTCTAGGGCACTTTTGAATGAATCTACCCCTGTTCTCTTTCCCACGGCCTCCATGCATACCTTGTTTGCACCTGGAACATAACAGCTGAATAAGGAAGTGTCACATTTATTTCACTGAAGGGTCTCATGCAGTTGGCATTATATACAGTGGTACCTCGGGTTACATACGCTTCAGGTTACATACGCTTCAGGTTACAGACTCCACTAACCCAGAAATAGTGCTTCATGTTAAGAACAGAAATCGTGCTCTGGCGGCACGGCGGCAGTGGGAGGCCCCATTAGCTAAAGTGGTGCTTCAGGTTAAGAACAGACCTCTGGAACAAATTAAGTACTTAACCCGAGGTACCGCTGTATTGGAAGTGTTGTTAGCTATAGTGAAGTCATTGCTGTGTCATTCTTATGTGACTAACGTATTTTGGTTCAGATTGCACTGTATCACACTGCTAAATGATTTTAGCATATGCCACCTTCAGTAAACAACTCTGAGACACTTTATCCACTCTGCATTTCAGATCCATGTGTTTCAGTATCAAAATGCTGCTGACCTGAAACAGTGGGGCGCAGTGAACTTACAAATTATTTAAAAGTGCATTAGTAGCTTATAACTAGCAGGTGGTTTAGGTGAATTTTCTTGGTGAGTCTTAAAAGACTGGTTATTGTCTATATTGTGGTTCACGTTTAATTGTATGTATTAGAACAAACAGCTGGTGGTGCTTTATACATTATGCACATAACATCCCAGCTGATACTATTCCTGATAGCTTTCGAAAAGGAAGGTTTCTGTCTCTACCTAAGTGATGTCTCTCTGATTCTCTGTCTTAAAATGTATACATAACACTTATGCTTTTTTAAAAAAAATTAAGTATTTTTAAATTTTGTGTTCACAGTTCTTTGTAGCTTCAGATCCTGCAGTGAAAACAGATCGGTTGTGGCATGACAAATACACATTGCGGAAGTCCATGATTCCTTCTTTTATTACAATGGATCATTCAAGAAAGGTATGAAGGAAAAGGACTTTCCCCCTTATTTCTAGATTGACTTTTTCAGCTATTAATAACAGACATACAAGTGCAGAGGGGACCATTCTTTGTACTTTAGACATAAGTATGGCTCCAGACAGGGGCACAGTGAATCAGAATTCATACAAATAGACCTTTCTTAGCACTCAGTCAATCATGTTATTTGTATAATGTACTGCTTTTCCAAAGTTAAAAACCATGATCACTGTGGCTTGCTGTATAAAAAATTACGTACAGACATGACAAAAGTAATCATAACAATGAATAAAACATCAGAAAGTACAGAATTAAGGCGCTGTGGGTTAAACCACAGAGCCTAGGACTTGCTGATGAGAAGGTTGGCGGTTCGAATCCCTGCGACGGGGTGAGCTCCCGTTGTTCAGTCCCTGCTCCTGCCAACCTAGCAGTTCAAAAGCACGTCAAAGTGCAAGTGGATAAATAGTACCGCTCTGGCAGGAAGGTAAACGGCGTTTCCGTGTTCTGCTCTGGTTCGCCAGAAGCGGTTTAGTCATGCTGGCCACATGACCCGAAAGCTGTACGCCAGCTCCCACGGCCAGTAAAAGCGAGATGAGCACTGCAACCCCAGAGTTGGCCACGACTGGACCTAAGGGTCAGGGGTCCCTTTATCTTTACCTTACATTTCCACCATAAGAAGATACAAAATAAAGATACAAAAAATTAATATAAATAATAACAACACACCTCCACAACAAAGCCACCTAGACGATAAAGCAGCCCAAACGTCTCTTCAGCAGCTTCAGCTTTTGTAGCTGGAGTCCGTCAGAGCCCCACCCTCCTAGGCCAGGTGGAAAAAATCCTGCAAGGCCGGGAGCAGGTTTTCCCATGTATTGTTTCTTATGGTAAATTATCAGATCATCCTAATGATCTCTGTGTTGGCAAGAAACTAACCCTTAAACTGAGCTGAATGCTCCTGACTGTTGCTGACTTTGCTGTGGGCCTCCTTCATGGCTGCCTTTAACACTAGTGGGCCGATATGATAGGCGTTTCTCCTCACCTGTGATTTCCATCAGAATATTCAAAATATATCTCTCAGTCTAGAAAACACAGTTGGAATGCACAGCAGTTCTTCTGAATATGATTTGTTTTAATATCTGCCTTTGTTTGGTTTTTACATGCTGGTGAAAGCGAGCAGGGATAGCCTAGCCATGGCGATCCCACGAACCTCCCAGCTGGATTACCATAGTACGTGGGGTTGTCCTTAAAGATGACATGCAGAACTCAGCTGCTGGAATGTTGATGAGTGCAACCAGAGTTGTTCATGTTCATGCCTATCTTGAGAGATCTGCATTGGCTGCTTGTTCAGTTTTGAGCTAAGTTTAAGGTGCTGGTGCTTATCTTGGAACAGCCCTAAATGGCTTGGAACCCATATACCGTGGATGCTTGGGTTGCAAACGTGATCCGTGTGGGAAGCACGTTCGCAACCCGCAGCACTGCGTCTGCACACGCGCAGGTTGTGTTGGTGTTTCTGCGCATGCGCAAAGCGCCGAAACCCAGAAGTAACCCGTTTCGGTACTTGCGGGTTCGGCGCGATGCGCATCCCGAAATTGCGCAACCTGAAGCATCTGTAACCTGAGGTATGACTGTAACTGAAACAGCACCTCTTCCCATACTAGCCTATCTGTGGCTTAAGATCTCCTGCAGTGGCCATGCACCAAGTATCCTCTTCATAAGAGGCATATTGCACTCCCACAAAAGAGGAGCCTTTTCTGTAATGGTGCCTTGACTTTGGAATGCCCTTTGGACGCCAACAGGACAAGCTTTTCAGCTTGCTCAGGCATTCTAGATTCAGGTGATTTTTGGACTTTTGTCCTCTTCTGCTTTTTAGGGTCTCTCCCCCCACCTCCAGGTTTTCAATTCACTTTTTGTAAGTTTGCATTGTTTATTTGTTGGGTGTAAATTGTATTTATACATTGTGTGAACTTTAGTCACAACTGTCCTTGAATCTTTTGATGAAGGACTGTTGAGAAATAAAAATAGTGTGCTATTTATTTATGCTGACTTAGTAAGTGAAATATACTTGCTGAAAATGTACTGTTTCTCTTTATAAAACCTTTAAAAAATAACTTCTGAAGATGCCTTGCATTTATATTTAGGTTCTCCTAATAGGAAAATCCATAAACTTCTTGCATCAGGTTTGTCATGACCAAAGTCCATCATCAAAGATGATAGCTGTGGCCAAATCTGCAGAATCTCCAAAAGATGGTATGAAATTAGAATAAGAGTATTGTATCATTATGCACTTTGAGTGTCACATAACAGAATCCCTGCTTTGTTTGTACACATCACTCTAGAAGAACCACATTAGCCTTGTTTCTGACCTTGTTGATTTTGCAAATAATCTCTGCCTGAAACTATACGAAGTTCAAATGTGGGGGCTTTGTGGGGTGGGGTCTTTGGCCAATGCACTGAGTAAACACTATCTTTGCAGTCTACATGGTATCTGTGAATACCTTTAGTATTCCTGCCAACTTGGATGGCAACCCTTGGATAATTGTAGGATGTATGTAGGAAGTGCAGCCCTTATGGGAGAAAGAGTGATACCTGTTTGTAAAACCCCAATATTGCATCGTACCACCTTTGAGGGGAGCTGTTTTTTGCACTTCTGGTATTGTACATCTACATGTAGGATGATTCCCTGTGGGCCTATGAAGTTGCTAGTACAAATGAACACTTCCCCATTGCATTGTGACTGTTACCGTTAAAATATAATCATATGATGACTCCTACTGGGCAATTCAGTTTGATTCCACCAAGTGGCATCTGAAAAATATACCATGTTCTAGGAAGAACTTGTATCTTGCTTTTTCGTAAGTCTCCTCAAATCTCTTCCTTCATTTCTAACTGATTATTTACATTTAATTGTTTAATTTGCACCAAAGCATTTATAAGAAATGTGGCATTTGATAAGCACTACTTGGCCAGAACTTTGTAGAATCATAGAATCATAGAGTTGGAAGAGACCACAAGGGCCATCGAGTCCAACCCCCTGCCAAGCAGGAAAATTTGTATCCATACTTTGATTATACCTTGCTTCTAAATGCAGCCACATGATTTATAATGTTCTGGTGTAGTGGTAGGTCGGTCTTATTGTTCAGACGTTGCTTGTTAGTTCAAGAAAGTCTTTGAGATAAGCTGCTAAGAATAGAATTTTTATTTGTCTGATAAACATCTTCAGTACTTGATGAAAAATATAAGCATTTATTAAAACGAATCGTGTATTTTAAAAAGTCAGCTGCTCTTGCAACATTCCTTCAGCTTTCCTTTGCGGTGTCTAGTTTTTTTAAAAAAGAAAATAATAATTTTGTGTTTACATTTTTACCAATTTAAGCTGCAATCTACACCCTCACCTGAAGTAAGTCCCACTGAAATCAATGGGGCTTTTCTGTAGACTGGTATAGGATGGCACGGGTAATAACTATTGCCTCAGTTCAGCTGTAGTCATGCTTTGCTGTTTGCAACAAATGGAGATGTACAGTTCCATGTGGTCAAATGAGATCTGCTCTTTCGCATCTACATCTGCTTGGGCAGATACCCCTTTAGCTAGCTTTAAGAAATAGTGAGTTATATAATGAATTGAGAGTGCATAGATCTTAATATTCCATTAGGTGGACATTTTCTAGCCTTAATTACATTAATTTAGTAGCTTTTAAAAGCGAGCTTGATAAAAAGAGAGTAATGTTTTTCACAAAGATAATGACTGATTTTGCTTTGTTGTGGTCACCTTCTTAGGCTGCAATCTTTTGTAAACTTACCTGGAAGCAAACCCCTTTGAGCACAGTGGCACTTACTTGTGGCTAGATTATGCTGCACATCTAGTCCATCTCTTTGTTCTTGGCTTCCTCCTATGGTTTGTTTGAAGAGAAGCAAACCATGAGTGCTGGTTTGCATGTAATGCTAAACCACTGCTGTGGTTTGTTTCCTTCCAGCTTGGCAAAAGGAAGAGCTGGGTGGGCACGATCTGAGTAGGGTGCACTAGCATTCGTATTGCAAAGCTATCTCTAAAATGTTTCTTACAGTTTAAGAATATGTGAAGTAGTTACTGTAGTTTTTGTGTTGATAGAATATTTTATTTCAGAAGATAACGCATTCTGAAAATTCTGCATTTAGGACCCTATAAAATTCAGATGTATCCTATCCCTTCCCATTCCCTAGCAAGCCATGGTATTGCTGAACTAATGTGTATAAACTCAAGTCAATTAGGTGTTTTCAGAGGTGAAATTTAGTAATTGTACTCTGCTCTCATTTAATAAAAAAAATATATTAAAAGAGTACCTATCTGCAGTCTCGGTAACCATTTTCTTCTTCTTGTAACAGCTGCTGAAATGTTCACAGATTTGGAAAACGCATTTCAGGGAAAAATAGATGCTGCATATTTTGAGACTAGCAAATACTTGCTAGATGTTCTCAATAAAAAGTACAATTTACTGGAGCACATGCAGGCCATGAGGCGCTACTTACTTCTCGGTCAAGGAGATTTTATCAGGCACTTAATGGACTTGCTTAAGTAAGTGAATGTGGATTGTAATGTTATTGAATTTAAATGTTTGTACTGGAAGAGAAGATTGATTGAAATCCAAAATAGGGTTTTGTTAAGCCTCTGGTCCAACAATAAAACTTATGATTAAAATACAAATGCACTTTATTGCTTCTATTAATATGTTCAGTGTTGTGTTATGCTTCTTTAGGTTCAGTATATAGTATTAACAAAGCAATTCTTTAGCTTTTATATTGGGTAGTATTTGGTTCTTTCAGGTTCTAAGTGGAACAGAATTGCCAGATGTTGAAAAACACTGCTCTTCCACAAATAAATGGTATTGCTAGTGTTGTGTCCAACAAAGCCATTCCAATGGGACTTCCCCTCCCTCTCCTCTCCCTGCACCCCCAAATCTGCTCTGGGTGGTTAGGGTTTGGGGGTGCATGGGGGAGAGGTTGGGGAAGTTCCATTGCACAAGCAGAACTCCTTGCACTAATGGGATAGCTGTTGGGTGCAACCTATAATCTTGAATTCTACATATGATATTGGGCTGGTTCACATGTCACATTGAGCCACAGTGAGAAACAAACCATGGCTTGCCATGAGTGAGCAGTATCCTGTTGTACATTGCTCAATTCTTCCTGTTAAACAATTGACGGTTTTTGACTGAGGACTGCTTGACTGTTAAGGAGCAGTTAAGTAGTACGCAACAACACCCTTATTATTCACTATAAGCCATGGCTTATTTCTACTTAGTTTACCGTGACATATGAACCAGTTCATTAAATGCATAATCTGTTATTAAACCATGTCCAAGCTTAATGGCTCCAAATTTAATGACTGTAAACATTATGCAGCAAGACTTTTACACGCACATACATGAGGGTGGAGAACAGGTGTAATCTATTACTTGACTGCCTTAGCCCCAGACATTGTTGGCAGCATATTACAACTTTTGAAGGACTGGGAGGGCTTCTGCTCTTATCTCCTTCTCCCATTTCCCTTTCTATTGTGTCCTATCTTATTTAGGATTACCATCATTTTTATAACAGCACAAATCCTTTCAGTATTTCAATGTGCAGGCGACTAAGTACACCCAAGGGAGATAGCTCAGTCAGTAGAGCATTAGACTCTTAATATCAGGGTCATGGGTTTGAGCCCCACATTGGGCAAAACTTTTCTGCAATCCATCTCTACAGTTCTACGATTGCTGGAAATAGTTTTGCTCTTTGCAGAGCAGTCATTCTAGTTTTTGTGTTCATTGTGTGTGAGCATGGCAACAGCATGTCTGACTTGCATCTTCTATGTGCCTGACCTCCCATCTATTGGTTGAACGTGTGCATAGTGTTCAGCTCCAGTTGCATTTTTAGAGTCTTGTGTGCATACGTTTAATTGGTGTTGTGTCACAGTTGCAGTGTCCCTCCCCAACCCCACAAACAACATCTACAGAGTTTATCTGTAGAATAGGCTAAAGCCGATGAAGGGCAGGGCTCAAGACTACCAGTGGGTATCTCATTTTGTATGTGCTGGCCTGTTTGTTGGAGAGGTAATGGGTTGCGCCCACTGTTCTGGAGAAACAGTAGCGAAGCCGTAGACTTATAACTTAAAGTTGGTACTTTGCATTACCGTACAACCCCCAACCTTCAGCTTTTCAAGTTCTCTTTGTCTCATTCCACTTATAGGCTAATCTAGAAGTACTAGGGACCTAAATTCAGATTTGCTTGGGCTTTAACTATTCAGTAGCCGCTGCCACTGAATAACATTCTGATCAGCAGAAAGTGAAGACTGACCTTTGATGAACGTATCAAAATATATTCATCTTAAATGTGCACTTAAATCTACAGCTTTTAAACTTAGATCCTGTATTTAACATCAAACCCCCACATCTGCCTCCCTTGGTGCCAGTATTTTTTAAAAGCATATTGGGCTTTCCCTTAGGATGGGGTTTTTAAAGTATAAAGGCAGGCTTCCTGCATGTCGTTGCATTCCTTTCCCCCACCATAATGCTGATTTTTCATTACAAAAGAGTCCATTTACTTGCCAGACATCAAAGAGATGTCTGTTTGTCCAAGAGCTGAATTGATGTAGCATCTCTGCACTAAAGTGCAGCAGCATAATGATGAGACGTGAAATCAGTACGCTTTGGTGCATCAAGCAGCGAAGGGGCATGTTTTAGTGCAAAGAAATATCTTTTGACGTGGAATTTTAAATTTACTGTTTCAAGTTTATCGAGAACATTAGCTTAGAACCCTCCATTTTCTTTGGTGATAGAATTTAAACTGAAATGCCCAAGCTACTTGTTAGAATTTGTAGAGATTCTGCTTTCATTTTATTACTCTTTTAAAATGCTTTTAGAACTTAGGGTTGTTGACCAAATCTTGACATTGTTACTGCAGTTTTTGGTCTAAACAGTGGCTGTTTCTCAGATATGCAAACAGAGGCGGTTGTTCTGAAACTAAAGCCATTTTCCTATCAATGCTCCCTCAAACTTAACCTTCCTCTTTCCCCACCCCAAATTTAGTTATCAGCATTTGCACAAAACCCTGTCAGCTTGATTATGGGAAGTTCTTTAAACCTACTTTTTTAAAAAATAAAATAAAATTGGTTGCCTCCTATCGAAAAGGATATTACTGAATAGAAAAGCCATGATGGACTTGAGTACAGTGGTACCTTGGTTCTCAAATTTAATCCATTCTGTGAGTCCGTTTGACTCCCGAAATCATGCAGAAACCAAGGCGCGGCTTCCAATTGGCTGCAGGACCTTCCTGCACTCATATGGAAGCCATGTCAGATGTTCAGCTTCTGAAAAACGTTTGCAAACCGGAACACTCACTTCTGGGTTTGCAGCGTCTGGAAGCTGATTTGTTCGGGAGCCAAGCCGTTTGACTACCAAGGTACCACTGTGCTGCTGAGTTGAGTGAGTTGTGACATTGCAGCCTGGTGAGGAGTCCTCCAGAATTGCTCGTAAGTCTAACAACCCACCTCTTCCGAATCCGAAAAACATAGGAACATACAACTTAGGAAGATGCTTTATATACCATGTCAGACCATGTTTCCATCTAGCTCAGTGTTGCCTACACAGACTGGCAGTGTCTCTCCAGGGTTTCTTAGACAGGGCATTCCCACATCCCTACCCAAAATGCTGAGGATTGAATCTGAAAAGGCAGATGCTCCAGCACTGAGAAGCAGCCCATGCCCTGAAAAGTTGTGTGAATTGACTCTGTTTGAGAAGGTTGCTAAGGGGTGTGCTGCTGTAGCTGAAATGTCATACTGGTCCCTGTCTCATAGGAGCACAGGTATATCGTGCAGGGTCATTTTTGTGTGTGGAAATCCTCAGCTTAAATACTCGTAATTACACACACACACACACACACACACACACACAAAACATTTGATAGCTCACTGTTTGGAAAGGATAATCTGTTCACTATTGTGTGGGCTCAAAATATATTGCATAGTTAGTCCATTGCGCCTGCAGCTAGATGACAACTGGGCTATTATGTAAATTGTGTATCTATCTTTCCATTTATCTCCCTTTTATTATTTTAGGCCAGAGCTTGCGAGACCAGCTACCACTTTGTATCAGCATAATCTGACAGGAATCCTGGAAACAGCTGTCAGGGCAACAAATGCACAGTTTGATAACCCTGAGATCCTCAAACGCCTGGATGTCAGACTTTTGGAGGTACTTTAAAACAGCAACAACAACAACAACAAAAAACCACTTTAGCATTTTACGAGAATATTGGTTTGTTTTAATTTTTTTTAATTGCTAAAATGGCATCTGAGGTCAGCATTGAAAAATAGCATTGCCTTGTCTTGCACGCAAAATCTGATTTTCTCACCCGTCAGTGTAGTTCTTAACTATTATTTCTCTGAAAAGGAGCTTTGGTTTTTGTATTTATTTGTCTGTTTTGTTTATGGCATTTGAGTGCCGCTCCACAATGCAAGGCTTTCTGTGCAGTTTACAATGGTAAACTGCACAGTTTGGTAAAATGCAATGGTAAATGTGCTCTTTTGTCAGTTATAGATAGAGTACACTTATAGCTATGTGTGTTTTATAAAAATTAAGGCTACAGTCCAGTTGTATTTTATTTCATTTATTTATTTATTTTAAATCGTTTTTTAAACTCTGCTCTTCAACCGAAAAAGGCTCCCAGAACCACTTACAAATGTCTGTGATAAGACTGGTCCTGTCCTCAGGCTTACAATCTAAAAGACATGACACAAAAGGAAAGGGGGCTGTGTTGGGGAAGGGGAAAAAGCAAACTCAGGCACTTTATCTTTGTTACAGAGTGACTAGGTAGAATGGAAAGATTTCAAGAAGAGAAGGAGTCAGGCGTCGCTCATTAAGAAAGCAGATGAAGAGGCCCTGCCGTTCCCTATCCGTCCCTTGCCCATAGCCTGATGGAATAGCTGCTGATGGCAGTTGAGGAAGGAGCTTGGATGTAGCCCCTCTTTCATTAAAATTGATGGAGAGGCCTTTCGCTCTCATCTCTTTCCATCTGTAGCCTGGTGGAATGTCTGCTGATCAGTGTAGGTTCAGCATACCTAAGCCACCTTATTTCAGGGGTCGGAAGTGTGCTTCACTCTAGATTGTGGTTATAGTGCCACTGAACTTACCCTGATGCAGTCCTTTTAAGGATGTGCTGAGGTGTTGTACTATCCCACTTAGGACAGTGGTAACTCGGGTTACAGACGCTTCAGGTTAAAGACGTTTCAGGTTACAGACTCCGCTAACCCAGAAATAGTACCTCGGGTTAAGAACTTTGCTTCAGGATGAGAATAGAAATCGCGTGGCAGCAGTGGGAGGCCCCATTAGCTAAAGTGGTACCTCAGGTTAAGAACAATTTCAGGTTAAGAACGGACCTCCGGAACGAATTAAGTTCTTAACCCGAGGTACCACTGTACTAGGGAGGACATGGTTCTCTCATGTTTATGTGTGCTTCTCCCTGCTGACCTGGATATACAATGACAACACAGTCGTACCTCGGTTTAAGAACAGCCCTGTTTATGAACTATTCGGTTTACAAACTCTGCAAAACCAGAAATAGTGTCCTGGTTTGAGAACTTTACCTCAGTCTAAGAATGGAGTCCAAACGGCGGAAGGGTACCAGCGGCGGGAGGCCTCATTAGGGAAAGCGAGCCTCGGTTTAAGAACCTTTTCGGTTTAAGAACGGACTTCCAGAACAGATTAAATTCGTAAACCGAGGTACCACTGTTCCTAGAAAGGGTTTCTACGGGACCTCCCATACCCTGTGTGCTGATAAACATGGTATCTCTCAATTTCAGACTTGCATTCTGTGCCCAATAAGAAAGTATGGGGAGGGGGGAATCCCTCCCGTCCATTTTTGATTGAGTAAAGTAAAACAGGTTCATTCCTAACAGCTAAATAACTATTGGAAAACAGCTAAATAACAATATATGTGATTTGGTTAAATGCTGATAATTCTTTTTAAGGTGTCTCCTGGTGATACTGGTTGGGATGTTTTCAGCTTAGACTATCATGTTGACGGACCGATTGCAACAGTAAGGATATATGTATATTTCTATATCTCTAGCTCTATATCTATCTCAGTTTGTCAATTTTCACCCCCACCCCCACTTACTTCACTTAAATACTTTGTTACTAAAATAGCCTTTGTACTTTTAGCATTGCATGATTAAAGAGACTGCTTGCTATCTTGGATGTACCCATTGTATTAAGAGTACAGCCAAACTCTCAATTTTCCTAAATTATTAATGAGTGTTAAAATGCTACATTTTAAGACTTTCATTATTTGAAATAAATAATTCATTTGTTCTGTCGGAGATTTTTAGAAAGTACTTAATAAATGGATTTTCATTTTCATCCATTATTCTGAAACTGTAGCAACTAATTTGGGATAATTTGCAAGAACTGTGAGATGTATTTTAGGGGAACCTATTTGTACTCTTTAAATAAAATCTGATGTGTAGTATTCATTAAAACAGATGAGAAAATAGCAGCACTATTGTTCAGAATGCTTTTACTATATGTAAAGAATAGCATTGCTTTCTGAACAAGGTGTCAGAAGTGAGAGTTTGACCAGCAAGGTATGTATAGTTTAGTGAAAGGAAGATAATATCTCACTTTCCTAGTTTGTTAATCCATTTTTTCATGCTCTGATTTTCCTCTGTAGATTGTAAGTAGTTGCAGGGCTGTGTAACCAATTTCTTTATATTTAGGATATTGTTAACTGTTTGATATCTTCTTTTTTTAAACAAAAAACAGCAATCCATCTTTGGTAAAGAAGAAAAATGTGGTGGAAGGCATTCCTAACATCCGTAAAGCTGTTGTATATAAAATAGCAAGCTTTAATGCAACTATATAAACAATAGAATTTGAACTTGTAAATAGAATGTAGACCTGTAGTTTGAATTTTGGACCTGCCTATAACTTTAGCCATGGACTGACTGATTGGTCCTGGGCAAGTTATACTCTCGGCCTTAATTTTCCATGCATTTTTGGTAAGCCATTAAGAAAATTCCAAACACTAGGTTTCAATACATAAGAGTTTGTGCCAATTAGGATCATGGGATGTGCCCTTGATCCTTGGTGCTGTGTAGCTCCTAGCTTCTCCTGTGTAGTCAGGTGGGGGGAGGAAATTTAGTGGTTCTTGCTTTCTGTTCCAAAATTAATTCAATGCCCAGTTGATCAGATCTGAAATACCTCCCTAATTTTAACATGTCCTTTCTTTTTAATTTCCTGTGTTTTCAGAGGGAAAAGATAGCGTAGATGAGGCAGTGACATTCACAAGGAGGAGTGTTGCATTTCAGTATTTTTTTAAGCATTGCTATTTTAGGGTAGCAAGGATCAAGCAAAAGGAGGATCTAGTTGTACTTGAGCTTGATCCCGACAGCTGCATCTCAGCCACCTGCCATATTCTTCTGTCAGTAACCCCATGGCCAGGTTCAGTTTTTAAACCTGAGTTATTTCTAGACAAGGAGGGGAGAGATTTAATAGCTCTCTTCTTCACCTTCTCCCCATCTGGTTGGAAGGAGACCTGGGGCTGTCATACAATGGCTGCCCTGTGTGCGTCTAAGGACAGTGGCAGCAGGTGTGGTCTGTCCGTGTACCCATTGTGTGTGTACGATGAAAGGTTTGCACAGTCCCCTGTACACGTAGACTCCAACTGTGGTGGTCCCGTGGGTTACCCGAGAGGCGAGGTCCAAGTCCGGTCCGTGGTCAAAGGTGCAACATGGAGGCAGTCCGTAGTAGCTGACGCTGGCTGAGTCAGGTGAAGTCAGGAACAGATATGCAAGCAGGGAGCCAGGGTGGGTCAGGAGCTTAGGTAGGAAAGCAGGACAGGGTTCAGGCAGGAACTAGCAACTAATAATGTTGCCCCCGTAACTTGGGACTGGGGCTGGCCGGCTTTTATCTGCCCCGAGGCATAGGGCAGCCCTGATCCTCTGGTGACTCGCCTCTCCTGGCCTGGAGGCAAGCACTCCTCCTGTGGGAACTTAGTTCCCTCCTCCTCTCTGCCCTGAGCCTCTGCAACCTCAGCTTCCCCTGACGGGGCTGAGAGTGGAGCACCTGCAGGCAATGGGTCCTCCATCACCTCAGGAGCCAGAGCAGACTCAGCTGGTGCCTGCACCTGAGGATCCAGCACAGGTGAGGACCCTTCAGGCTCAAGCCCCAGCCCCGGCTCAGCTGGTTCTGGAGGCGGGGACTCCTGTGCAGGCTGGGATCCCTCAGGTTCAGCATCCAAGTCCGAATCCCAGGCCATCACACCAACATGTGTAAGCAGAGTTGGGTTGACATTGTGCAAATGGAAGCGTTTCTTCTATTTTTGCATTTTTATCACACCTTTCTTTCAAGAAGTTCAAAGTGGCATACAAGGTTTTCCATATCCCCACGTTATGCTCACATCAACCTGGTGTAGGTAGGTTAGGTGACTGGCCTAAGGTCACTCAGTGAGCTTCATGACTGAGTGGTGGATTCGAAGCTTCATCTCCCAGGTCCTAGTCTAACACTCTTACCACCACATCACACAGGCTCTAAATGCTGCACAGATATTTTAACTAGTAATATTAGAGATTGAACCTGGAGCACCTTTTTTCTGCCTCTGTATTTGTCTTGTCTTGTCTTTATGGGACGCGGGTGGCGCTGTGGGTAAAAGCCTCAGTGCCTAGGGCTTGCCGATCGAAAGGTCGGCGGTTCGAATCCCCGTGGCGGGGTGCGCTCCCGCTGCTCGGTCCCAGCGCCTGCCAACCTAGCAGTTCGAAAGCACCCCCGGGTGCAAGTAGATAAATAGGGACCGCTTACTAGCGGGAAGGTAAACAGCGTTTCCGAGTGCGGCTCTGGCTCGCCAGAGCAGCGATGTCACGCTGGCCACGTGACCCGGAAGTGTCTCCGGACAGCGCTGGCCCCCGGCCTCTTGAGTGAGATGGGCGCACAACCCTAGAGTCTGTCAAGACTGGCCCGTACGGGCAGGGGTACCTTTACCTATTTGTCTTGTCACCTTGGTTCACACAGAAGTCCTTGTATGCCAGTAGGGACTTCCCGTGACTTTTGATGGACTGGGCCTTGCTTAAATCTTCTTGTAAATCTCTTGACTCTACCTCAAGGGTCAGTTGGTTGCTCTGCGAAGCTATCCAGAGACCCTGGAAGCAAGTAAAGCAGCAGTATTAAAGGCACTTAACGCACTTTAAATCTCTGTGTTGATCATATTTGCAGGTGTTCACCCGTGAGTGCATGAGCCACTATCTGAGGGTGTTCAACTTCTTGTGGAGGGCAAAACGGATGGAATATATTCTCACAGACATATGGAAAGGACAAATGTGTAACGCAAAGCTTCTGAAAAATATGCCAGGTAAGGGAGCAACCAACCCTATTACGGCAAAATTACACAAACAATTGTTTTCAGACCAAGCCTCCTTTATAGGTTGCTTTGTATGAGAGAGAAATTTATTCGTTCTGCTGAAGTCTCTCCAAATTTCAGAAGGTTTCCTGCAAGGGCAGATGTTATGTTTTTTTTAGGGTGCTTTGTTTTAAGTTAACAATAACTTAATTTCCATGTTTTTTGTAACCCTGGTAATAAAACTGCCAGATTGCACACAAATAGGACAGGGGCTTTTGTTCCAGGCACCTAAAAAGTTGATGGTTCTTTGTAAGCCGCTTATGTTCTTTGTAAACCACTCAGAGGTCTTCATTCGAGTAAGTATATGGCTTTTGGTAAATAAATAAATAGGCAAGGGAGAGAACAAAATGGGATTCGCTTTCTGGGTAAAGAGTTTCCCTCTGGTTACAAGCTTGACATGTTGGTCACAAGAGAGGTCACCCTCTGCCCACTCTCCTATTTGCTCTCCCTTTCCCCATCACTCCATCCTGGCATCATTCCTTATGTGGTGAGGTTAGAGATGCTACTTTAGCTTTTAGCAGACGTTTTCAGAATTCTCTTTTCATCTGGATTGCCATTGTCCCGCAAAGCACTTCAGCACCGTCCACTTCAACTTGTGCTACCTCATACAGATTTCCACTTTTGCCTTCGATACACCTAAAATTCCTCTGAGGCTTCTTTCTTCAGCTCAGGATTTGGGATTTGTCCAAATCCAGTGCACAGCCCTAACGTTTATTACATGGACACGCATAATATTATGTGGAAAGCATAATGTTGATGCAGCAATCACCCCTTTGCCATCATATGTATCCCATGGCTGCAGTAGGCAGCCAGGTATCAGGTAAGCTGGAGAATCATGGCCAATGTGCAGTTGGTGGTGCTGAAAAACACATGCTTGGCACAATGTAATGTTGCAATGGCCCACAAACATTTGGTGGGGTATTGAGGCAAACAAACTTGCGTCTTTTATTCTATTACTGACTTGTAATTTGACTTCATTTCCTCTGTAGAATGAGAGCAGCTGGTGCGGTAGGGTGTGTAGGGCCACACAATCCTATGCATGTTTACTCAGAAGTTAATCACATTGTATTTCATGGTGTTAAGGTAAAGGTAAAGGTACCCCTGCCCGTACGGGCCAGTCTTGACAGACTCTAGGGTTGTGCGCCCATCTCACTCAAGAGGCCGGGGGCCAGCGCTGTCCGGAGACACTTCCGGGTCACGTGGCCAGCGTGACGAAGCTGCAGCTGGCGAGCCAGCACCAGCGCAGCACACGGAAACACCGTTTACCTTCCCGCTAGTAAGCGGTCCCTATTTATCTACTTGCACCCGGGGGTGCTTTCGAACTGCTAGGTTGGCAGGAGCAGGGACCGAGCAACGGGAGCGCACCCCGTCACGGGGATTCGAACCGCCGACCTTTCGATCGGCAAGCCCTAGGCGCTGAGGCTTTTACCCACAGCGCCACCCGCGTCCCCTCATTTCATGGTGTTATTTCCTACTTAATGTGTGTTTTAGGATTGCGACCTGAGTAAAAAAGTTCTGAATTCAAATTTCACCTTGATCATGAACATATCTGAGCTCCTTTCCCTTAACGCAATATGAGGATAGCCATCTAGTCTGTTGCACCACTAAGATACATTGGATGCTTAAATATTCTACTTACTTCATTGCTATATATAATTGTTATTGTGATTGCTGTATATAATTGTTGTTGTGATTGTGGTTAGATAGGTCTCTGGTTTTCTTAGTGGGTCTTCTGAATATGATCAGAAATGTTCAAGCTTCCCCCCTGAGCTTTTCAATATTGTTTTAGGACTCAGTGGACCCTTCAAACTTTTTTCTACAGATCAAAACCCATACATAACTGATATTTTAATGACCACAGCCTTGCCTTTTAATTGATCAGTTTTACAGCAAAATTAGTAGATTGCACCAGTATAGTATAAAAATAAGAGCCCCTAGTTCAGGGCCTTGTTAGCCTGTTGGGTAAATCCAGCTGTGGTCAAGATAGTCGTACCCATTATCAAGAAAAATTAAATCAAGAGCAGGGTTAGCTACAGATATTTCTGATTCTTCTGGAACCTTTGAACAGACTACCTGAATGGAGCTCACAGTTTGAGAACCTCTGTTCTAGCTGAAAGGCTTCAATAAAGGAGATTAATGACCTACATATAACTCAGAATGCTTTTCAATCCACCTTTCCAATAAATTAAGCAGCAAACTACCTAGTTGTTTGCTCATGGCTCTGGTTGGCGGATCAAAAGTTTGTGTGGTCAGGGGCAAAAGGACACTGCTCCTGAATATCTGCAAATACTCCCTGGTCTATGTGGCCAGGTGCCCATGTCTGGTTCAGTGGGCCAGGGGTAGCTCAAAGAGTTGTTGCTTATTTTCAAAGCCATAGGCTCATTTTTTCCCCTTCTTCTCTCTTAGCTTGGCTGCACTCTCTCTGTTTTGTTTTTGAGGCTGCTGCTGAGCTGTATGCATTCATGGGCTGTAGCAATGTTGTGTGACTGGAAAATACTATTATGTAGTGAGTATATTTTCTATAATAAAAGAGTTTCAGTGGGGAAGTCTGTTTACTAAGATTTTTTTTTAAAACAACAACAACACAGTTCTGCAGGTTTAATAAGGATGATGAAATTTTTGAAATAGCCTTGAGGGGGCAATAGAGCATTACAGTTCTTTATTGACCAGTGCCTTTTTCAGCTCCAGAACTCTCTTCCAGGCTTGCAGAGTACTGATGTGTGTATTGCTGTTTGTGATACTAAACTGAATTAGTCTTTAGACTAAATGGGTTAAGCCCTGCTTTGGCATAGAATTATATGCATTTTCTTGCTTTTGTGAATGGGATTTTATGCACATCACATTCTGGGTTTGTTTGTTTTCTGGGCATTGTTAGTCACTTTGGATTTCCAGTAGGATGGTATACAAATGTTTTAATTAATATATAAATAAGAATCAAACCAGGGAGATGGAAGGTTCTTTGTGAGTGACTGCCAGAACTGAATATGCAGTGGAGACCTGGTAAAACTAGCATTCGTTATCAACTGCAGCTGCTGGCAATCATGCAAGGTTTTGAATCGTGCATGACTCTTTAGGCAAAGATTTTCACATGTTATGTCTAGGAAAAAGAATTCAGTCAAGATATAAAGCGAAGAATGTTAGCAATCCAGAATGCATGCCTGTAGTATGATGCAGCCCACCTGAGGGATATCTTTGACTTTAAAGTGAGTACAAACTAAAAAATAAATTGTTCAAGTATAGAGAGCAAAAATTTCCAAGGAAACCTGGAATGTTTGTTATGACAGACACAAGTGAATAAAATAGCATCTTTAGCCTCTAGTCACTTTCTGGTCAGTGCAAGTGTGGAAAATATGGAAGTCCAAATTTTCACCTAGAATTACCTCCCTCCCTCCCGTCTTCCTAGGCTAAAATTCTCTACCCACCTTTCTGGGAGTACGCCCTGTTGAACTCAGCAGGACAAACATCTAGATAGATACATATGAAATTGTGCAGTAATAAAATAAAATCTAGCATGACATGAAACATGACAAAAAGAAGGGCATTGTAGATATTGGTTGTTCTGGATAATTCCAATGAATTGTTAACTAGAATGATATGTGAGCTAAGGCTCCTGTGTTACATATCCCTGTAGTTTTGCAAATAATAAACCATTATCAACCAGTGATCTAAGACTCAAACCTCTAGAGATTTTACAGAGAGTTATTATATGGCAATTATGAGTTAGGAGTTCTATGGGCTCAATCTCTTGGTTGCATCAGTTGTTATATAAACTTGGCTACAAAGAATACAAACTTTGTTATATAAACTTGGGCTACAAAGCAGAGCAGGTACAGAGAGCTTTTTGGAGGGCAGGGGTCTAGGTGAAATTGTTCTGCTAGGATGAGAAAATGCATCTAATGTCAGAGCCTAGCACTGTTGGGAGGGTTCATTTAAAATGAGAGAATAATACAGTGGCGAAATTAATACAAGACGAAATTAATTCGTTCCGCAAGTTTTTTCTTCTTGCGAGTTTTTCGTCTTGCGATGCACGGTTTCCCATAGGAATGCATTGAAAATCAATTAATGCGTTCCAAGGGAAACCGCCTTCAGACCAGGTCCGGGGACAGTCTCTCCCCCGACCTCTTCTGAAGGCTGGGGGGGGGGGGACAAGGGCTTCTGAAGGCTGAGGGGGGGGGCTGGGGGGGAACAAGGGCTTCGCTGCCGACCCCCAGCATTTTAAAATCTCACCGGGACACGGGGAGATTTTAAAATGCTGGGGGTCGGCAGCGAACGCTTCGCTGATCCAGGGACGGCAGGCAGATCTGCACCGCCATCCAGAGCGGGGCGGGACTTAGCGCCCCGCTCGGGATGGCGGCACAGATCTGCCTGCAGTCCCGGGACGGCAGACAGCTCTGCGCTGGCATCCAGAGCGGGGCGGGACTTAGCGCCCCGCTCGGGATGGCGGCACAGATCTGCCTGCAGTCCCGGGACGGCAGGCAGCTCTGCGCTGGCATCCAGAGCGGGGCGGGACTTAGCGCCCTGCTCGGGATGGCGGCACAGATCTGCCTGCAGTCCCGGGACGGCAGACAGCTCTGCGCTGGCATCCAGAGCGGGGCGGGACTTAGCGCCCCGCTCGGGATGGCGGCACAGATCTGCCTGCAGTCCCGGGACGGCAGACAGCTCTGCGCTGGCATCCAGAGCGGGGCGGGACTTAGCGCCCCGCTCGGGATGGCGGCACAGATCTGCCTGCAGTCCCGGGACGGCAGACAGCTCTGCGCTGGCATCCAGAGCGGGGCGGGACTTTGCGCCCCGCTCGGGATGGCGGCACAGATCTGCCTGCAGTCCCGGGACGGCAGACAGCTCTGCGCCGCCATCCTGAGCGGGGCGGGACTTAGCACCCCGCTCGGGATGGTGGCGCAGATCTGCCTGCAATCCCGCGACTGCAGGCAGCTTTGCGCGGCCATCTGGAGCGGGGCGGGCTTCGCCCCTGGCTCCCGATGGCCGCGCAGAGCTGCGCTGATCCCGGGACGGCAGACAGCTCTGCGCCGCCATCCCGAGCGGGGCGGGACTTAGCACCCCGCTCGGGATGGTGGCGCAGATCTGCCTGCAATCCCGCGACTGCAGGCAGCTTTGCGCGGCCATCTGGAGCGGGGCGGGCTTCGCCCCCGGCTCCCGATGGCCGCGCAGAGCTGCGCTGATCCCGGGACGGCAGACAGCTCTGCGCCGCCATCCCGAGCGGGGCGGGACTTAACACCCCGCTCGGGATGGTGGCGCAGATCTGCCTGCAATCCCGCGACTGCAGGCAGCTTTGCGTGGCCATCTGGAGCGGGGCGGGCTTCGCCCCCGGCTCCCGATGGCCGCGCAGAGCTGCGCTGATCCCGGGACGGCAGACAGCTCTGCGCCGCCATCCCGAGCGGGGCGGGACTTCTCTGCTGTCCCGGGGAGATTTTAAAATGCTGGGGGTCGGCAGCGACCGCTTCGCTCCCGCCCGCCAGCATTTTAAGATCGCCCGGGGCAGCGGAGAAGTCTCCGCTGTCCCGGGAAGGCAGGCGGGGGGAGCAAAGACTTTTGCCCCCCGCCGGCCTTCAGAAGAGGTCCAGGACCTCTCCTGAAGGCCGGCTGTGGGCGAAAGTCTTTGCTCCCGACCGCCAGCAATTTAAAACAGGTCCCCGGAGATTTCCCTATGGGCTTTCGTCTTGCGAAGCAAGCCCATAGGGAAATTCGTCTTGCGAAGCGCCTCCGAAACAGAAAACCCTTTCGTCTTGCGGGTTTTCCGTCTTGCGAGGCATTCGTCTTGCGGGGTACCACTGTACCCAGTCCCAGTGAAAAGTTTTATTTGCAGCAAATTCACTGCAAACTGTTGGCATGGTTGTTCGGAAAAGGTATTTATACATGTGATGCGGCTACCCTCACTTGACAGACTCCTGGGATGCAATCCTAAATTAATTGGAGAATATATCAAAACAGAAGTCCTTAACTCTTCTCATGTAACGCTTCTTTGTGCATACAGGGAACGTAAACCCCTTAAGAGTCGCTGAAAATTGCTAGAATTTCTATTGTTAGCAGCCAAGAAGGTGATTCCCAGCCAGGCATTTGGAAAGCTAAAACAATCCATTTAGTGAACAATTGGCTCTCTGAAATCAGTAATGGAGAAATGTTTTTACCAGTTAAAAGTTGCAACTTTTATCATTGTTCTTGTTTTATCTGTAATGCGGGGGGGGGGGTGTGTTATCTGCAGTGTTCACTTTTTAGGCAGTATTGCTCTTTAAGTGGGATCTTTAGCATAACACAAAGAGGAGGTCATGAAACCCCACTGAAGAAGCTGAACATGCTTTTACACTCACTACTTGGTGCTGCTACTGGTTGTTTCTCTTGCACACTTGAGTCCACATACGTTTCCTTCCTTCTGGGTGTTGTGGCTGTTTCCTTCTTTCCCATATGCGCTGCAAATGTTACATACGTGTTACCTGAGAGTGCAGGAATATCAAACACGGTAAAGAATGGTTTGGCCTTTCTATGTCACAGGTAGCTTGTGGCACACAGGTGGGTTTGGTAGCATGCTGTGCAAACAGGGAAGCTTTGGCATGGCCTTATCTCCTCTTGAAGCTTGTTCCACACTTGAGTACCCTTGACTGACAATGCCTTATCTCCTTTCCCCACAAAGTTTGGCCTAAGCATTTTAGTGAGTTGTAATCTCTGAGGATCATGCACTGGAAAGGCAGGCTCTATCTTCCAATGATGAACATAAATAGCCACTGGAAAGGAAACCACCAGGCAGGACTCCCATTATATGATAGTCACATATCTATGTTAATTCACAGTCGGGTGGATCAGGAGTTAGAATATTGGCCTGGGTCATGCATGAAAACCCCTGTATAACCATGGAGTTATTAGTGGCCTTGGGTAAAAATGCCTGCTATTGATTAAAGAGAAGGCCACTGTCATATTTTATTTGCCTTTTTAACAAACAAGATGGAATGAGACGGAAAGTGCTAAGGTATATAAAGGAGAGGCATAAGTAGGCATTCGTGTTCGAACTGAAGTAACTCAATGTGATTGTTTTTCAGAACATTATTCTTGGAATTCACCTAGATAGACATTCTGGTTCCACAGCACCTTTTAGAAGAGAGTTGGACCAAGAAAAACCAAACAAACAAAGGCTTTAGTATAAGAAAAATGATGAAGATCCATCATAACTGAGCTTCAGTTCAGAATTAAGCAATCTGTGTGATACTTCCTTTTCTGTGGCTTTTCCAGCAATCCTTGTTGACCGCAATTCATGATTTCTCATAGGCTGTTGTTGCTGTAACCTTCACCTTGGTATCACCTAGTCAATTCTTCCAATAGCCGTAGTCACTATTTTGACTGTTACTGTTTGCAGTTCATACTAATAAGGATGCAGACTCAGAATTTAAGCATGTTAACTCAGAAGGAAGCCTTGTTGTGTTTAATGGCTCTAACTCCTATATTAGGATTATATCCCTAGTTTAGAGAACTTGACAGCACGATCCAAACCCAAAATTCATGGGGATGAGAGAGTTTGTGTTCAGCAGATTTGGGGGGTTTCCCGTCGGCTATGCTGACCTATGTTCTTCACCTCAGCTGAGCCATACATACACTGGTATTAAGTCCTTTACCCTGGTTCAGCCAGCAGGGCTTACAGTGATGTAAGTCTCAAAAAGAGTGGGGCAAGGAGAGATGTGAACCTATTCCAAACCCTGTGATCTGGGACCCAATCCTCATCCAGCAGTATTATTACAATTTCTCTGTTAACCAGGAATTATTTGCTCTAGACATTTTCTAATTATTAGGAAATATCCAGTATGAATATTCTAGGGGGAAGACTTTTTATTGCTCTTCATTCCATATATTTTCTGGTTGTTTCTGGCTAGCAGCTGGGGGGGGGGGATTTTCCTCCCACAGATAGCTGCAGGTTATTCTTTCTCATGTAATTTTTGCTCTGTATAGATCTTGGCAATTTTGCTCCGTATAGATCTTTGTCATCTTGGTATAGTCATTGGTTTGCTTCATTCATTCTGATGCAGTTTGCTCCGATAATCCAAGACAAAATTGGGTAGTGCTGATGTGCCTCAACCAAAATGTTGAGAGAGAAGTCCAGTTTGCCTCTGAGCTTTTGAGACATTTTGGAACAAACAAGAGATATTTTTGTATAATGCGTAATCATACTGTATATAGAATATTTTTATCTGCTCTGCCAGGTCACGCATTCCGTCCCCAGCACACAATTTCATCTATGAGGGACTCAATTTATTAACATTTATACTCACTGTATCATTAGTTAAAGGTTTTCCTAAGTAATCTTGTATCTTGAAAGTTCCTAGTTTGTCCTTCCAAATCTCTTGTGGCAAGCCAGAGGGGGTGGCTTAGGCATCTGATGTTTTGTATATGTTGCTGTGAAAAATTAACCTTCTCATAATAAGAGCTCTGTTCAGGCTCCTTTGCTAGCGGATTGCCACCTGTTACAGCAGTGCCAAGCAGACTTTGTTTCCCAGCCACAAAGGTCTTTTACCTATTATTCTGTTCCACGTTCTAATTCCTTTCGCTTACAAATCTTGTTTTGTACCAGATCTCCAGAGTTTTGTCAATCTATACTATTAATTTCATTTTCTTGTTTGATCCTGTATTATATTTTCTGTTAATATGGGGGTGTATTTATTGCAGGCAGAGGCTATCATGGCTACGCCTCTGGAAAATGCTGAACTTGTGGCCGTAAATATACTGAGATTAAAATGATAGTCCACATATAGTCTCCTTTCTTTGAGAACCCGTTATCAATTTATATACCGTATTTTTTGCTCTATAAGACTCACTTTTTCGCTCCTAAAAAGTAAGGGGAAATGTGTGTGCGTCTTATGGAGCGAATGCAGGCTGCACAGCTATCCCAGAAGCCAGAACAGCAAGAGGGATTGCTGCTTTCACTGCACAGCGATCCCTCTTGCTGTTCTGGCTTCTGAGATTCAGAATATTTTTTTTTCTTATTTTCCCCCTCCAAAAACTAGGTGCATCTTATGGTCTGGTGTGTTTTATAGAGTGAAAAAATACGGTATGTCTTACTCCTTTCAAAGATGGGTGCAGGTAGCTGTTGTATTTCAGGTGTGTGTGTGTGTGTGTGTTTTAAAAATATGGTTGGTGAACATTTCCATTCTGAGTTTTAATATACATATTCTTTGAATTTCTTACAGAACTTTCTGGGGTGCTGCATCAGTGTCACGTTCTGGCATCAGAAATGGTCCATTTCATTCATCAAATGCAGTATTACATTACATTTGAGGTACCCTTTAACCATCCATTTTGTTGTTTGTTTGTTTGAAGTTGGAAGAACGTTCTTATTGGTGTGAGCTTAATTATGTCAGAGGTATAGAGCAGAGAAGTTGCTATTTAAACAGTCTCTAAAACAAAGTGAATCTCATTGCTGGATCTTTTGTTCCATAGGTGCTTGAATGTTCATGGGATGAACTATGGAAAAAAGTTCAGCAGGCTCAAGACTTGGATCACATCATTGCGGCTCATGAAGTTTTCTTAGATACAATTATATCTCGCTGTTTGCTGGACGCTGACTCAAGAGTAAGTCTCATTTACCTATTTATATATAATGTTAACATTATTTCTGTAATTATTTATGCTTTTGAGAGTATTACTGGCAACACGCAATGGAGTTTTATTCAGAGATGAATTCCACTGCGTTCAGTGGGTCTTCATTGCAAGCAAAAAAAAAAAAAGTTTAGGATTACAGCCCTGGTAAATTTAATCCTTTAGGGGATGCTCTGGGAGAACCTCCGTACTGAAATATATTTTTCCATGTATCCCTTTGCTCTAGGAGGAGATATTAAATATAACAATCTTTCAGCAGTTTCTTATAGGCTGGCAAATCTTAGCTTTTCTTTGAACATTTCATTTTTGGAGGTTTTGTCTTCCTTTTGCAACTTTTTTTGTAGATGCTGCTCAACCAGCTTCGAGCCGTCTTTGATCAGATTCTTGAGTTTCAAAATGCCCAAGATGGCCTGTACCGCGTTGCCTTGGAGGAGTTACAGTTACGGTTGCAGTTTGAAGAAAGAAAGAGAGAGCGAGAGCTTGAGGTACAAAGGAGTTTTCAGTGGCATTTTCAGCACAAGAATGATGTGAACACAACAGGCTGCTTGTGGTCAATACCAAAAAATAATCCTTCTAATATCCCCTCCTTTTCTTTGAAAGGCTGAGCAAATAGGTATTTGGATAAAGTATAAATATGAAAAGCAAGTGTGTGCATGTTTACTCAAAAGTAAGTTGCACTATGCTCAATGGGGCTTCTAAGAAAGTACATATGCCTAGATTACACAGTAAATTTAACCCAGATTGGGGTAGCCTAGAAGCTGCAATGGACAATGGGGCAGAAGCTCAAACCTTAATCCCCCCCCCCCATTAAAACACAAATTGAATTCTTTTTCATGCTTGGTATGTATTGCTTGTAAGAAGTTTCTTCTGTCTTAACTTCTTGGCTTATAACATAAGAGATCACCAACTAAATTGAAGGCACTTCCTCTTAATAAAACAAAAATTAGCATGTGGCTTCAGATTTATTGATGTGTACCTGGTAATTTCTCCTTTTTTTTCTTTTCTTTTTTACAATGTGTATTGTTAAGGGTGAATGGGGAGTAAAAGCTTCAGAAGAGGAAGAGGAAACTAAAAGGATTAAAGAATTTCAAGATTCAATACCAAAAATGTGTTCACAGCTGCGACTACTTACCCATTTCTATCAGGTATTTTTTAAAAGAGGAATTTTTAAAATATTGATGTACTGATAGCCAGTATCTGTTTTCTGGTTTAAAGTGCACACTGTTTTAATGTGGCATGCAAGCCTTTCCAGGATTTGGAAGAAGGCAATAACAATAAAAGTTATGTTATGAATACATATGGGAATGTGGCATTTGGCTTCAGTAGATAAAGAACCAGGTGCATAGAGTTTGTCCCAGACATAAAAGTGCCTACGTAAATGATTGCACCCCAGAGTCTGTGTTTATGCTGACCATTGCCACTGTAGGTAGACAACATTTTTATGAAGCGTTCTCGCTAGAATAATTTTTGTGGATTCACTTTGTTAAAAACCGCCCCGTCAAAACTCAAGACAGGAAATTCACTAACTTTTCACCTGCTTTTATAAGGACGGGGCATTGCAGGAGCTGCCCATCTCTTGCAGTGAACCAGTTTCTACTTGTTATATATAGTGGAATTTTCAAAGATTGCTATGGAATAGTGACATGCTTCACACCTTTATTCCATTACACACGTTCATTTGTGTGACTTCTTATGAATGCCTAATTTCTCTGTTTTTTCTTTCTTTCAGGGCATTGTGCAGCAGTTCTTGGTATTACTGACCACCAGTTCTGATGAAAGTCTTCGATTTCTTAGCTTTAGATTGGATTTCAATGAACATTATAAAGCTAGGGAGCCCAGGCTTAGGGTTTCTTTGGGTACTAGAGGGCGGCGTAATTCACATATATAAATCTCCCTGCAATGAATGTAAACCAGGATCACGGATGTGTAACCCGTTGTTGGTTGTGGCAGTCAACTTGGCATACTAAAACCAAATGGCATGCAATAGGTGTTTGTCATTATCGCAAGCAACCTGTTTTCAGTCATGTGATTGTGCAACACTTGTGCAGAAAGCAACATGGCTTATTTTTTATATCTAATGGTTGAGATTACTAAATGGGTTTAAACTGTTGCAATTTTGCTTTGGTAGTCCATTAATCAACCAACTATATTTTGTTTGTGGCTTTTAAAGCACATTCCACCATCATTGATATTTGACGTCAGGACATTTTATCCACATGCAAACACACACTTGTTTCCTTTTACACTAAGCAGGGCTGTAATCTTCCATTTCAGTTTAGAAACCACTTTTATTTTAAAACCTGCCAGTTTAAGAATCTGGCCAGAAGTCTATCTTATTTCTTTTTCAGTGTTGTGGTGTATTGACTGTGTGGGGGAAAAATTAGTCACTTAAAATTACACACATTAATGTTTTCAACATTTTCAAAACTGATTTATTTTTCCAGAAATTTTTTAACTGCTTTACAGAAACAAATATTAGAAACATAACAGAAGTCCAACACAACAAATAGTAGAAATGAAGTTAAAACCTCAGTGATCTCCAGTAATGAAACATGTAAATATTGAATAGATGTGAATGAAGTATTTTGTGTTCAGATCTGATGTATTAGAAATTAATTTGGATAATGAAGACTACTTATTTCTCTTTCCTTGCCTATTTTTCCATTGTAAATATTTATATATTGCTGTCCAGATGTTAGGGGGAAACATTTTTGTAAAAAAAAAAAGTCACTATATATCATCACTCAATTATCCATTTGTTATATTCACAGGTAAAAGCTTAGAAAATAAACACAATTATCTTTCAAACTTTTTTCTGTTTCTTCTAACTGACAAAGTGCCTGATTTAATAAAACTATTACTGAATTATAGGGCCGCTTTTTCTTTAGCTTGTCTCGATACCCATGCAGAATGTCAAGTGTACATTATGAAACAACTGAGACCAGCTTACTACAGATATTTCCTTTTCCCCTTCATCCTGCCAGGCTCCGAGGTGGGGATGGACAGCACCCTCTGGACTAAAACACACTTGCACTGTGCCTCAGAGATGGAGATTGTTGGCTCCAGTGTCACAGAGTTGTTTCTGAAAGCTCTGTAAGTTATTACTTCAGTTGCATAGGTTGTGGAGCCAAGAGTATATTGTACTATTTCTGATTCTGTGGTAAAATAATGTCCCTTACCAGGTGCTTGGGGTGTGGGTTTTTTGTTGTTGTTTCCTAGTAAGGATTTTTTAGAAAATGGAAAAAGCTAAAAGCTAAACCCTCTGCAATAGCTTCCTGGTCCCTTAGTATTCGGGTGTGCAATACATTTCTCCTTCGTTTCAACATTAATAGTGCCAGTGAATCTTAAGACCCCAAATACTTAATGCTGTTGCAGTTTCTCGTTGACACTCATTTTGCAAAGAACTGCATGTTCTTGCAGAGCGCAGGGCTCTATTTTTTTCTATCCCCACCCCCAAATGTGAATTAGTGCCTGTTAAAGAATGTGAGCACATATTACACTTCAAGCAGAAAATAATTTAATTGGACAAATCCAAGAAGCCAGATTAGCAACTCCTGTAACCCAACACCAAACCTACTTTTTATTATTCAATAGCATGATTGCAACATGTGTTCTCCAGGATACTATAGTGTTCCATCATGATTAACCATGGTAAAAATATAGGACTGCACACTTCCGGACAGCAGTCATACTGAACAGTAAGTCCCTCCTCTCTGTGCTGCTCTAATTCGAATATGAGTCTGTACTAGAAGAACCTTTGATATGCTGAAAACATGCACAGTCTGAGTCATCATCTTGGGACAGTCTTGACTCCTTGGAGTTTTTGGTAGTGTCTAAAGCAGCAGAAACATTTGATGAAGGATCTTCAACCCAACTTGAGCTGCTGTAGCTATGTTGCTTAGCTGAAACCTTTTTGTGTCCTCTTCCGGGTTCTGTGGATTTGGGTCTATGCCTAGATGGTCTTTGGTAGATTGGTTTGGTTTTGTAACAAGCAGTATCTTTGGCTTGAAGTCTTTTATAGTCATGATCTTTGGATTTACCATAATTTCCTGGACGTTTATAAGAGCTATGATTGGTTCTGAAAGTTCTAGGTTGTACTTTGAGGTTCTTACATGTGCTGCTGTTGTATGAAGGCAAACTATTATGGGCACTGTGCCTTGAAGATTCAACCGGGAGAAGCAAGCCAGTGTCTTCTGGTGGGGAGCTAGGGGACAACATAGCTTTGACAGGATGGAGATCTAAAGGCTTTTTGATGTAATCACAATCTGTTGATGAAAACATTTCTGGTGGTGAACTTAAGTTGTTGTTGTTTTGATTGTCAGTTCCAACAGCGCTGTCTTCTAGCTGCTGGCTTCCTGTTTCCACAATGTTAACAGCATATTCCAGTTGTTGGTTTTGTGTCCCCCCAACGCCAGCATTGTAATATGGTTGTTTGTTTTGTGCTCCCTCAATGCCAACATTGTAATGTGGTTGTTGGCTTCTGGTTTTCTCGGCCGATGTGACTTCATTTTTGTCAGGTCCGCCTTTTTTGTCAGAATTTGTTTTATCAGGTTCCCTAAGAGAATGATGAAATTGTTTTAATAGATACAAATCTTTTTATGAAAGGAAGCCATAACATCAAACAGTGATACAGCAGCCAAGTCACTCCCTTGCCCGTTGCTGCTGCTTCAGGAAAACACATTGGCTGCTTATTCTGAGAGCTGTCAATTCCCCAACTTGCTTCCTACCTCAAAGAAAAAGAAAATAAGTTTGGTTGCATTGGCCCTCCCTAGCTAGCAGAAGGGTATGCACAACTTGAAGTTGTGTTAAATGTATGGCCTTCTTACAGAGGATTAGATCAGCTTTATATAGATAAATCCTAAACTGTGCTGAGCTAAAATCTCTGTGAAGGAGGTTAGGCCGAGATAGTTGCCCAATCCACGGAGTAATCTTCATGACTGAGGATTTCAACCCACCGCAGATCCAAACTATCATGAAACATCCTGTGCTGAGGAGAACGGGGAGTGTGGAGAAGGATGTGGTTATCACAGTTATGTAATAACGATAAGCAAAGTAAATCATTGTTAAATCTAGGGAGCATTTTTGCCTTTCATCTGGAAGAAAAGGACAGTGGAAAATGGGCCAGAATCTGCAGACTATTGATTTTCCAAAGCTGCACATGAAGCAGAACACACGAGGATGGGGGTGCTACCGTATTGAGCACCACTACAGTCACAGCAGTGTGTGCTATAGTGACTTGTTCTGCAATAAGATACAGCAGTATTTGTGTTTAGAACTGAAATGCAAATCTTGCCTTTTGCCATTATGAATTAATGCTGGTTTCAGAATCATAAATCCTGTTGTTATTCAACTTGGATATTATGATTCTTAGATGGCTATGCCAGCAAAAATTGGATTTGATTGGCCTGCATCTACTACTGCGTCAATTACGCCCATTGCGTTATATCAGCATTCTAAAGTAGGCGCAAATGTCAAGGACTGGGTGCAAGTTGTTAGGAAGCAATTTGAATGATACAGTGATGAGAGGGAGGAGAGAATGAAACAGTGACTTACTGCTCCTTCTTCACAAATAATGAAGTGTATATGTGCACAACAACTATTACAGTCAAGATCAAACCAGTGACAGCTACACAGGCTATGATGATGTGCTTTAGCAGGTCTTTAAGGTCTGCTGCTTTTGCTTTTTTCCTGCCCTGAATACCTAAAGGGACGAACACAGAATCATATCATATATTATTCACAATTTAACAATGTTTCATACTCAACACTACTGCAGTTCTTAGGAACGCTGTTGTCAAAACCTTGTTGCTGAAAACTAATCTGATAAAGCTGTACGCTATAGCATAGCTGTAATAATAAAAAAGTCATTCTAAGTTACGGTAAATGCTGTGGTAAGTGCACGTAAGTTTAAGCTAATGTGCACCCAAATCCCACTTGCTTTTTTCTTTTCCATTATGTGGGAGAATCGGCAACCAAATCACAAACGCATGATTGCTAGACAGTCACAAACAGGGTCAATGGCACCATGGAGTTTCAGAACCTGTATAGAGGCGATAAGCTGTGCACAGATGGTGGATTTGCTCTGTGGAAATAGGTATTTGCATTCTCACACAAGTGAGGAAAAAGTTGAAGGGTAATTAAATAAATAAAATAAAAAGTTTTGAATCTGTGTTTAAATTTATTTTTCTTCTCTGTTTTATTTAAATATTTAGAAGTGGCACTTAAAGCAGCGAACAACCTAAAAACAATATAGTAACAACACTGGTAGAAACATCAGGAACATGTCGCTACAAACTGGTTGGTGAAAAAATTCCAAAGTCTGAAAAGGACAACAGGGTACAGCCTACCAGACTAAAGATTCAATTCCTGGTAAACACAAGCACCTTGGAACTGACCCAGTAGTAAATTGGCAACCAGGGCAGCTCTCTCAGCAAAGTAGTAGCATGTACCAGTGACCTGCTCCTGTGAGCAGCCTGGCCACTGCATTCAGCACTAGTGACAGTTTCTGGACCAGATATCAGGGCAGCCCACCACGAAGTGTGTTACAGTAATCAGGTCTTGAGGTTACCAAAGCTTGGACCAGGTTCTCCTGATCCAGGAATGTTCATAGCTGGCATTTCAGCTAAAGCTGGTAGAAGGCACCCTTGGCTGCAGAGGTCACTTGAACCACTAGATGGATCAAGGAGTACCAGCCTGCTCTTCAGAGTAAGGGCAACACCATCCAGAACAGGCAATTGACCTACTCCTAAATTTGACATCTCCTGATTTTGGTGGCACTCCACACTGTGGTTTCAAATTCCCTTACAATCTTTTTAACTCTATGCTGTGCAAGCTGTTTAAGAGGTGTTGAACTTAAACCCAGCAGAGTTCCAATCCCTTTGACAGCTGATAGTGCCTTTGTAATGTTCAAAGGTCATGTTGCACAGCAAAGTCGCACAGGTTGCAGGTGCAAAAGCAGGCTGCATGCCTTTCCTGTGCAAAAGCTTCATTATTATTTTTTCAGACAATGCAAACAAGCACTGCTGTTGACTACTATAGAAAAGACAGTGCAGGTGGCTGGCACTGCTTGCTCGAAATATCCAAAGCTGCCCTATCTGCAGCCTGTATGAAGTAAAAACTTTTTGACAGCACTGCTTATAAGGCTGATGCCTATACCAGCTGCAATGGCACTGGTGGCAGAGCAAATTACCGTCTCACAATCTAGCTTCCCATTCCACAATCCACTTTCCCATTCCTACCTTTTTAAATACTTTCCATTATGGTGCAAATATGAATGAGAGCTAGATGTAGGTTAAAACCCTTTGAGTTGTATGCTAGGGCTATATGCTCCATCACCTCTTTGCCACTTCCACAAAAGCAACTCCGCAATGCTTCCGTGCTACCAGATTTATTTTTTCTTCAGCAAAGCCACTAGGTGATGCAAGATTGCTGGTTTACAATCTCGTTATCTATTTGTCCTTTTGTCACTCTCTCCTATTTTTTTTTTTTAAAGATGCAAGCAGAATGGAGAGCGGGGAATGAAATTTATTTTCCACAATCCAATTTCACCGTGTTCAGTTTTATCCCATCTGTCTGGGGTATAAAAGTGACGTTTCCCCTTCCAGAAACCAATTGGGATCCTGTTTAGTATTTAGGACTGAGGCAGTTAGGAGATATGTCTCTGTTCCCTAAGGGCTGTGTGTGCTGACTCCACCATACTTCCAGGCCTGACTGCCGCAGAGCCAAGGGACTCGAGCTTGATCTTGGATTTGGAGACCCTGCCAGTACTTCCTTGGCTTCAGACCCAAGCTACAGAAGCCCAGAGAAATCAGCACACACAAAAGCTGGGCATATATTCCACTAAATCTGGCACACAGGAGCAGTGCCCCTAAACCTGGCAGTCCTTAAGCCTTTGAATGGTGCAGCCGCATTGCTCTGGCATCCAAAATCCAGCATTTACACTGGGGTTTGTAGCTTTTACCTCATGATAAAAAACACTAATGCCATTAAAAATCTCTATTTTCACTAGGGGCTGACTACAAAGATGAAATGTTTCTGCTGTGACTAAGTCATCTTAATCCGCATACTTTGGGCTTAACGAGGGTGTGGACAAGGTGGCTTGTTTGGAGTTTTTCATTAGCCTTTCGTACAGCAATACATTATTCGATGTAACTGTTCCTTTGTCTACTGCATCAAGTTCTGCTGACAAGTGATTCTAAGGACTGAGTTTCAGTGCTCCATTATAAATGTTCACATCATTTGTTTTTGCCTTGTGTGATGAATTTTGAAACTGCAGCTTTGCAGCTGGTTTACAGAATTAAATGAAGTAAACAAATGAAGCAGTACCTTTTTGTTGTTTTCCACAGCTCTGATTTATGTGTCTTACTTTATTACAGGTTTAAACTGTGGCTTAAGGAACCCAACAACAAAAATCTGCCCTGTTAATTTTCTAATTGAGGTCTAGGCAAACAATTTGACACAGGAAGAGAAAAATGTTTGCTCTCTTTCAGCTGAATACACACAAAATGTGTTTTAGCCGAATAAACCCAACTGAAAGGCATAAATCAAGTGTTTAAAAATAGAATGGGGATAGCAGTAGTTTGCTAAGTCAATAAACACAGGACAACAGAGCTGAAATTATACCCCTGATGTATTAGGTAATGCTCGCTTTCACAAAACTACAGCACATTACAGGAAGATGAGCAGGGAAGAGCAAGCTGTTAATCCTACCTTACCTAAAATCTTAATGGGTTGTTTTACTTCCATTTAAGTAGTTCATATTTACCTTCATATTTCTCAAAGAATTCATATCTTTGGGCATTATTCATATGTTCATTTGTCACTTCAGTAACCAAATCTGTAAAAAACAGCAAAAGGTGAATAGCAACAAAACACTGTGTTTCTGCTCGCTGTTGACTTGTAGGTAATAAAGTGAAAATGTCTAAAAATTCTAAGAACTTTAAAATGAAACGTGCGGCTATGGAGCAGTAATTATTTTCTTTCTGATCTATTCTATAGCTGGCTTTATTGTTTTGCTTTGCAAATTTTATTTATACCTTGTTTTTTACATTATGAGCTGCACTGAGCTGCAAGAGTTGGCAAAAAAACAAACAAACTTAAACTAAAGAATCATGGAGCAAAGGTAGATGGACTTTCCTGTAGCTCTGGGTGGGATGATAGCTGATATATTGCATAGGTTTCTCCAGTCCAGAGAATCATGGGAACAGCCTCAGACTACTTATCTGCACACACGCTCTCTGGCCATGAATATTCACTGTCTAGTGCAGAAAGATGGCCAGTTGTCTTGCTTGTAGCTGATGCTTGCTAGGGTGTGTTGGGTTGGGGGAAAGGGAAGATTTGGTGGTTTATTCCTGTTCCGTCTCCCTTGCTACTGCTGACCTCTTACAGTCAATGTCAAACTGGCTGGATCTTCCTCTCCTACACTTCATTTGTGTGATTGTGATCCCATGTTCCGGGACATGGGTGGTGCTGTGGGTTAAACCACAGAGCCTAGGACTTGCCGATCAGAAGGTCGGCGGTTCGAATCCCTGCCACAGGGTGAGCTCCCGTTGCTCGGTCCCTGCTCCTGCCAACCTAGCAGTTCGAAAGCACGTCAAAGTGCAAGTAAATAGGTACCGCTCCAGCGGGAAGGTAAACGGTATTTCCGTGCGCTGCTCTGGTTCGCCAGAAGCGGCTTAGTCATGCTGGCCACATGACCCGGAAGCTGTACACCGGCTCCCTCGGCCAGTAAAGCGAGATGAGTCGGCCATGACTGGACCAAATGCTCAGGGGTCCCTTTACCTATAATCCCATGTTCCAACCTTGGCTCATGACATTCTAAATGCACTACAGCTCGATTTTCACTGATCTGGCTTGCATGGGCAAAACTAGATTGCTCCAAGCATGCGGGAATAGCTGTGCCAGGAGAGCAATGGGGTGGCCATTACTGCCGATAATAATGTAAGATTGCGTGGATAACTGTTTAACGACTTTACTTGGGACAGAGATTGCTTCGAGTGGTGGTTCGTCTGTGAACGGCAGAAAATCCGCGTCTTCTGGGACAGGCGCTGTCATCATGTTGTGGTTCTCTTCACTGTAACCTGCTTCTTCTGTAGCAAGAAACAATTAGATTTATTCAGTGACCATGCCACAAAACAAATGTGGATCCCAATGCTATTATAGCAGTACTGGTACAAAAAGAAATATAATATTAGGGGCCTGTCTGCACAACTGGTTCTTTGTTAAATGAATGCACATTTGCTGTTTTTGTTTTATAATAAATAATAATAAATTTTATTTATATCCCGCCCTCCCCAGCCGAAGCTGGGCTCAGGGCGGCTAACAACAATCAAAATAGTCCAACATTCTAAAAACATTCATTATAAAATTAACTAAATCAAATTAAAATCAAATTAATGGCAACCATCAAGCAAAATTCTGTGTAGATTGCCAGATGCTGCGCCCTGACCAAAGGCCTGGTGGAACAGCTCTGTCTTGCAGGCCCTTGTTTTGTATATAGGCTACATATCTCAAAAAGGTATGTTTTCCAAGCAGTCAGATGTATTGTGAAAATGCATTATTTTTGTTAGGTGGAACATCTATGGCAAATATGATTGCCACAGTAGCTTATAGCATATATAGCTTGCAAAAGTGTTGCAAGCAGCTATTACTCAGTAGTGTAAGTCTGAAAGACAGGCTGCCCGTTGGCTTTGGATACATTCTGGAAATGCATCCAGAAAACTTTTGTGATTCTTTTTTTCCATCAGATTTTGTGCAGGGAGGAAAAAGCCAAAAAAAGCCCTTCTATATGAATAATGTACATCTATTGTTCATTTGTTGTACAAGTTCCAGTTTCCCTTTGAAGAAAGTACTGTATTTTTCCATGTATAACATGCCCCCGTGCATAAGACGGGGAACTCTCATCTTATACAGGAAAAAGTACGGTATCCCTTTTGGGGAGATGCCACATCTTCCCAGCACTCAACGTAAACATTTTACTGCTGGGAAAATGGAATTCGTTTCCCCCCAGCTAGAAAGATGATTTCAAGTAGCCTTGCCAAGTTGTAGTGTGCCCTCGATGCCTTTGACGTCACAGTGACCAGAGGCATCTACAAATGTGCTCATCTGCTTAACCTTAGACAAGGAGGAGTCTTCCAAGTGGCCTGCCTTCCTGGCAAAGGGACACACCCCTCTTTGATTGAAGCTGTCCAGCAGAAGGGCAACAGCAGCACTGAACATGTAATTTTTCTTTTATTATTTGACACTTGGGCCCTTCCAAACGTCCTCAGCTTTGATAGCAATTGCCACCTTTCTGGAATGTGGGGCACTGAAGCTTTCCCAGGCTCAAAACGGACAGTACAGGCAGTCATCTGGCAACATGAAATATATAAAAAAATTTGTCCAGTAGCACCTTAGAGACCAACTAAGTTTGTTCTTGGTATAAGCTTTCGTGTGCATGCACACTTCTTCAGATACCCTAACCTGGCAACATGGTTTGTGTATACTGCTGCCTATGTAAATCATTGGTTCACAACCACTGAATACCGAAATTGAGATGCTATCTGACAATTAGAAAGAATACACTTTTGGTGCTTGGTCTCTTTTCCCCTTTCTCTGCTAATTCAATAAGGATTTTTACTCTGTGCAGACCAGCAAAGCCTCCTTGGGAAAATTCTAGGCATATATATATATATATATAAAACCAACCCTGAGCTTCTGGCATAGGGTTTGAAATATTTAAACATAAGTGTAACCAATGATGCCCAGCGAATGCAAAATTCTATTTACAGGGCAATCCAGCCCCCTTATGCCAGGTTGTCTAGGATTGGATTGAGCAGGGATGTTCCTGACTCTGCAGAGTGCTGGCGGAGTCAGCTGGGAGTTTGGATTGGGCCCTTAGTTGTGCCGAAAAAGCAATGGCAACTTGAGGACTGATACACACCCCTGTATCCAATGTTCATTCTGCCTCCACTAACCTGATCTGATGTACTGTTTAACACACATAGGAGTGTGCAATCCCCACCTGGAGTCACTCAGTAGAAATATGCCCGCCAAAAGACATTCTTAAGGCCAAACTACTTGTGATACTTTGCCTCTACATGCAGGATGTTTATTGTACAAATAACCAACATGTGGTCCCCAGTTCTAGATCAGGACCCTGGTATTGGAATGAGGTCGAGTTTTTATACCTTTGCCCCAGCTGGGATTCCAATATGGATTGGGAGGATGGCAGCACCTTTGGGCGCATATAGCAAGGTTCCTAATACAAATCAGGGCTGCAAATGGAGGGAGGAGGATTAAAATCCCTTAATCCCTAAACTAAGGTCCAAATTCAGATTGGGATCCTGCACAGGCTATTTATACAAGAAATAAGCATGTATTCCAAGGCAAACGATGCGATTTTAAAAACTTATGTACTTTAGAACATGGTTCTCTTTCCTTTTATAGAATAAACGTGGGAGCAATGTTCTGCACTTAAAATGTTATTAATTAACACAACGCAAGTGGCGTTGTGGGCTAAACCACGGAGCCTCTTGGGCTTGCTGATCGGAAAGTTGGCGGTTCGAATCCCCGCAATGGAGTGAGCTCCCGTTGCTCTGTTCCAGCTCCTGCCAACCTAGCAGTTCGAAAGCATACCAGTGCAAGTAGATAAATAGGTACTGCTGTGGCAGAAAGGTAAACGGTGTTTCCGTGCGCTCTGGTTTCCATCGCACCAGAAGCAGTTTAGTCATGCTGGCCACATGACCCGGAAAGCTATCTGTGGACAAACACCGGCTCCCTTGGCCTGAAAGCGAGATGAGCGCCGCAACCCCATAGTAATTCTGATGCACTCCAAACCAAGATTTACCTGGGTCTTCAAGTTCGTTTGATGAATAAATATTGTCCATCAGCATTGGTTCATCGCTGTCACTGGTGGAAGGCCTACGAACTTCAGTTTTTCACAAAAGATGAAATGGTAACTTACAATAATTGCACTAGAAAACTGCTGTGACATATGGCATGGCAAGCATAAGGGACACAGCCATGTGCCTCTTTTCTGTTTATGTTAAATAACCAATTAATTTAACAATCAGCCATTTGCTAATATGAGCATTTTAAGCTTTAATAACTGCAAAGGACCCCAAACTGGGGTGTTGGCTAATTGGTCTCAACTAGTAAGCCTTCTCAGTATGTAGCACCCCAATCCTTGAACTCTCCCAGCCCCCTTGAAGCACAGATGGCAACATCATTGATGGGCCTCCGTTGATTAATTGAAACATTTATCCCAGGCTTTTTGGAGAACCTGATCAAATCTATTGGATCTTAGCTTTGTTGTCCTTACAGTATTGTTATTCTATGGGTCTTTGAACAACAATAAAGAATTGATGTTGTATTGTTGTTCTAAGTTTATGATTTTTTCACTTGGTTTTTGACTTTTAAATGTTTGTACTACTTTATTATTATGTTGTGCAACACTTTGGAACCACAACTGTGGTGAAAACCTGTTTATAAAGGCTAGTAATACATACATACATACATACATACATACATACAATTCTTGAGTTCAGATATTTGCTTTCAGTAAAACACAGAGACATGCAAAACAAAAACCTCTGTCCCTACATACTCATTTCCCATTAAGTAAAAATGATTATACACAGTTAATACAGAATCTAAGAAGGCAAAGCATATTTCTATTTGACAATTTTTTAACTAAATTACATTCAGGAATAAATCTGAACTCAATCATATTTAGGGGAATATCTGACTCCACAATTATGAAACTCCCCACTGCCTATTTTTAACAAGTGAGCAATTTTAGAATTTAGCATTACTCCACCTCTTCAGAATTTTTGGTATCTAGACAGGGAATAAACCAATGATGACTACAGCATCCTCGTTTCAACAGTAGTAGTAGGCCTACCGGCCTTGCTGATTTTATTTCCTCCCACATACCAATAGCCCTTAATACCGTATGCAATATGGTACATCCCCATTGCTATGATTACCTCATTAATACGTACTGCAGTCTGTACAATTCAGTGAAACAATAAGAGTTACCTAGATGTTCCTGTAAATCCTGAAGAATATCTTCCATTACTGAAGACTGCAATTTCTCATTAGTGGATGGAGTCTCTTGCTTCACTGTTTTCAAAAAAATATCAACAATTGAATTAATTGTCATTGCTACACTGGGAAGGTTCGGTGAGAAGGCAAATAATTAGTTGCACACTAATCAACTGGAACCAATCTTAAATGAGTATGCCATAACTATACCTGTTGCCAGTTCGACCAGAGGTTCTAAAGCAGGGATGTGGTGGCCCTCCAGTTGTTGCTGGATTCGGTCTCCCTGGCCCAATGGCCACGAATTAGGGGAGCTGTAGTCCTGCAACATCTGGGCAGCCAGTAGTTCCTCATCCCTGACACAACAGCTTTAAAGAAGGAAAAGCTAGATTTGAATTCCTGCTCGTTCATGAAGCTTAACTTGCCAAGTTCTAGCCTTTGACAAGTCACAATCACACATAATTTTCCATCACTAATTTTTCCCCCCTGACGTAGTTGATCATCATCTCCTTCACCTTGGTTTAGGCAAGTGACAAATTTCGATGCTTCATCATGCGGTTGTGGGGACAGAAGAGATTAGCAGTGCAATCATAAACATGTTTGCTTAGAAGTAAATCCCACTGAGTTTAATGAGGCTTAGTTCCTACCAAGTGTGTATAAGATTGCAGCATAAGGGGGTTCCTGGGAAGGCAACTGAGGGTCTGCAGCAGAGTAGGGGAGCCTGTGGTGATCCAGATGTTGTGGAGTGACAACTGCCATCAGCCCCAGAAAGTATGGCCAATGGTTCCCCACACCTGGTGTATAGCATACTATGGACTTCCTTGTCCCTGGTCAGAGGTCTTCCTGGTGTGACGGCCGAAAGCTCTGCTGCTACTGCTGATCCACTAATGGCTGGCTGCACACAGAGGGGTCAGGAACAAGGCATTTGAGGCAGGTGTGTGTGTGAGAGAGAGGCCATTGATCCAGAAGATCAAAAGCCTCCTTATTCCCCAAACAGACTGGAAAAATATGCAGCAGCACCTGTTAAGTGTTGCTGCAGTCAATGGGAAGAAAAATATAAAAGAACAATAATGGGGAAAGTGGAGAAAATTGCCCCAACATCATCTGCATTAGCCAGTCCCTCTTGGAAGGGCTGTGGATACAGCAGTAGCTGTGGCCAGGAACATAGGGTTGCTCTGCCTGTACAAAGGAAACTAGAAATTGAGGCCTAAAGCCCATTACATAAGCTTACTGTCTTAACTTTTAAGCAACACATGAAGAGGACTGATAAGTCAGGAGCTATGTTCAAGAAAGCAGTATTTATTTCTGAGTTTTCTGGATTAATCTAATCTCTACGTTAGATGACTGCAACGTGCCACACGTGGGGCCGACTCTGCAGACGGTTTGGAGGCTTGAGCTGGTGCAGAATTCAGCAGCCAGGTTGCTCAGCGGGGCAAGATGGGTTGCGCATATAATGCCAATCCTGGCATGACTATACTGGCTGCCAATTAGTTTCTGGGCCCAATTCAGAGTGCTGGTTTTGCCCTATAAAGCCTTAAACAGCTCAGGCCCTGTGATCATTAGATGAAGGGCAATACAGTCATACCTTGGTTGTCCAACGCCTTACGACTCGAACATTTTGGCTTCCGAACGCCGCAAACCTGGAAGTGAGTGGTCCGGTTTGCGAATGTTCTTTGGAACCCGAACGTTTGACATGGCTTCCGCAGCTTCCAGTTGAGTGTAGGAAGCTCCTGCAGCCAATTGGAAGCTGCGCCTAGTTTTTGAATGTTTTCAGAAGTCGAATGCACTTCCAGAACAGATTCCATTCGAGAACCAAGGTACGACTGCATAGAAATGCAATTATTATTAATAATGTTTTTAAAAGTAATGATTTATCTGATCAGTCAAGTTCTTGCTTTGTAGGTGTGATACCATGTCCCCCCCCCCCAAAAAAAATTCTCTGACCAGACCAAGACTGCAATGCTAATAACAGCAATATCCCCAGAATTGTTCAGAGTGAAATCAATAATGTCAACGAGTCCACAGCTCTATTTCTATAATGAGATTCTGATAAGAATGCTTTGGGAAACCAATTTGAAATACATTAGTACAATTTTATCAAAGCTCTGCTAATCTTTAATTTTAGAAAGAAGTTTTTTTAAAGTAATGGAAGGCAAAAAATACATACCCCTTTCCATCTTCAGATCAGTTAGTATATTTTCTAGTTCTTCTACAGAAGTTTCTGTTTTTGTTGTCATTATGCTTTGTGAACCTTCATCTTTGAGTGCACTTGTTGCTGCAATTTACAAAAAAACCTGTCTGGTTTTGATAACGCAAAGCTATCTAATGCAAAACTATCCAACAAAAATCTTGTAATTTGCTCTTCAGTGGTGGTAGAGGTTGAATTAACAGCAACAACTGATATGCCAAAGATTCAGGCACTTCAAAAACAAAAGACAAAACTTCAAAAACAAAAACACAAAATATCCTGCAATTATAGGTACTTATTTTATTGTGATCCTTATCCCTATTGTTGCAATGCACAGTTTTTGAATAATATGTTTGCAAACCGTAACTAGACTACAACAGCCCTGTGGATGACCTCTGCAGTGATTATCTGCAAGACATTGGATAAGAAAGCTACATAGAATAATAACTATGAGCCAAGGTATTCTGTGGCTCCTGTGTATTAATTTTCTGTAAGAGCAAAATCATTCAGCAAAAGAAATGTATTAGGTTTACCAGCTCACAAAGAAATACTGCCACTTCTCTTACATGTACTTATGTGTCACAGGGTTGTCTGAAGGTTTGAAATGATAAGAGAAGTGTAACTTGGCCTGGGCAACTGACTAACTGCTAGGCTGAAATACACACTGCATAATGAAATATAAACTTGATCAGCTTGACAGTGTGGAGCTCTCAGAGAAGGTGGAATCAATTCCAGAGAAATGTCAGAGGCATTTTGCTGCTGACAGCTCAACACACAATACCATTTTTAGTTCTGAAAAATGTTAGTTCTACTACTAGCTCCCTTACTGGAGAGAAAATGGAACCATGGCTATGAGTGATTGCATGACTGCAGGGTCCTAGTCATTTATATAAATACTGAATGCACCACAGGACAGTGGAATTGTGTGCCACTACCATGCAAGCAGGGCTTTTTTCCCCAGGCAGAATTTCCCGAAACTCAGTTCCGACATCTCCCAGGTGGGCGCCATTGTCATTTTAAGGGAACAAGGGAGGTGTTCATGGTGAGTTCTGGCACCTCTTTTTCTGGAAAAATAGCACTGTGTGCAAGTGGAGTGTTAGCGTATCCACACATTGTCCCAGTCCTAGAAATCCTTCCCCTTCCCTTCCTCCTTCCGTAGTGACTATGTGTGTGGAAGCCCGTTTGCATTTACTATGGATTTTCAACGGTGGAGTGGAATGGGAGACAATAATTCTACTATCCCATCATGCATTCACTATACAAGCAACTCCCATTTAAAGCACATCCAAATGACTGTGATTGCGCAAACACACATGGCGCCGAACCCAGAAGGAGCCCCAAAACATCACAAAAATGTCACAAAAAAGGACAGAATGGGGTGGGGGTGGAGCCCTCCACTGACATGTGTGGGGGCAGCCCAAGCCACCCAAAACAAAGATTGCCTGTACATATTTTGGCAGAGGTGTGAACATACTGTGCTTGCTTCTATACACAGTTTTCACTCAAGGGCACCACAGGCACACAAATATTTCCAATTCTTTTTCTATAATGTTTGTGAAAGGCCACATCCTTATATCTCCACCCCTGGAGGGACAAATCTAGCAGGTGGGTGGGGTTGCCCACCTGTCAATCATTGTTGGGATTTGAAAGCACACGGTGGGGCTGTTTGAAAGCCCTCTTGCAAACAGTCTCAGGCTGCTCTTTGAACACTTGAGTGTAGAGAAATCCTAACATGGGAAGTGAGTCTCGAGAGTTGCACAAAAATGCCTCCAGTTTTGCTTAAACTATAAGCAGCTATAAGCAATGTTCATTATAGCTCTGCACCTCACATACTACTTGAGCTAAAAGGCTAAAACAGTTTAAACTGATAAGTTTTTTGGTTCCTTAGTAGTATCGCTGTCTGAAAGCTCAAATCTATTTGATGTCATAGTTTTAATAGGACAATTCTACCATCATAAAATTGATCTATCAGTTAAATTTGTCTGTCACATTCCTTCCAGATGGGACAATATAATGCAGATTATCAAGTGCATTCTTTGCAGGAGGACCCACAGCCTGTCAAATTTGACCTTTAATTCAAGCTATTATGCCTTCTTGCAAAAATAAATCCAACATTTAAAACTTTCAGTTCCTGGTGTGTTAGCACATAAGAGATACTCCACCCTTGAGATGAAGTACCGGTAATAATGTAGTCACCCAAAGTACTGGTGTAACCAAGGCTGAAACTACATTATCTGGAAACAGAAGAGGAAAGTTCCTTAATAGTGAGATAGGGGCTGGAGTGGCAAGGGAGCATTTGCATCTGCAAAGTTAACAGCAGGTATAACTAGATTTCCAGCACTGGGTAACAAGTTGTTGTTTTTACACTTGAAACCATTATTTGTGGCATTTATAAGCCTGCCGTTCACAAAACAATCCCAGAGCGGGAACATATGTGATGTTTGAAAATCTCTTTCACATAGTAAGGTAAATCATGGAAAAGCAGCTCTGATCAAAAAACTTTGTGGTGCACTCTCATGTGCGCAAGGAACTCCTGGTCAAGGAAGTTTTGCCACTGACTTAAATGTGGGAGCCAGCACCACTAGCACCAAGAGGATTCACACAGACAGCTGCCCCCTCAACAGCGAAGTTATAAAACGTATCTGGAATTCTGTGCGCACACTGCCAGATTTCATACTCTTATTAAAAACAACAACCTTGAATTGGGTGGAGGAAGAAACATACGTATTTGCTAACCTTTTCGGTTAATATCTTCATAAACCAGAGACTGGCTTGCAGGTTTTTCCAAGTGGGCAGCTTTTACTAGCTTGAAAGCTGTAAATACACATATAGCAAGTTTCTTAAAATAGAGGGGAAACTTTTGGGACAGGATTCAGTCTTGCCTGCTTAGACTCTTCACACATCATAAAAAGCGTAGCAAGCACACATTTCAAGTCACATTATACACAGGAATTATTTCTGGGTCTACATGGTATCCAGGCCCAAGGTGTATGCAAAATATTCCTGAGCCCTCCACAGGTATTAACTGCATGAGAAGAGTTATGGACCCTGGTGTGTTGATTAGACACAAGTGTAATTTCCTGTATCAGGTGTTGATTTAGCTATGACTTTCAGGCTGCAATTCTATACACACTTACTTACTTGAGAGTAAGCCCCACTGAAGCCAAACCACATGGGCTCCAAACACCATAGAAAGCCATTTGTGTGAAAGTTTTCCTGATATGGTTTAGGAGATCATAAGCACACCAGCCACTCCGAAAACAACAGCAGTAAACTAAGTGGTAGTTCCTTTACACAGATGGCTTCCTATTCATTTTATGTTCCCGGTAACAACCACACTACCAGTACAACACAAGTCCCATTCCAAGGGATGGAATATACTTCTAAGCAATGCTGATTAGGGTTGCAGAATTCTCAGGATGGTATTGCATACCTGCCATATATAATAACAATCTTACAATTTATGTAAAGCTATTTCAAGTGTTCAAATCTTCACATACATTATCTCTGTAATCCTTACAATAGCCCTGTAAAGTAGGCAAGTATTCCTTTAATCACCACACTATTTAGGATCACCAAGTGAGCTCATGGCTGAGGTGAGATTTCAGTTTGGGATTTATTGGTTTGCAGCTCACCCTTAGTCACTATTCTCTCTAATAATGGTGAGAGCTTTTTCATGTGCGGTCCTGTGAGATGCTGGTTTTAGAGAATTGAAATACTGTGGACTTGTAACGTTGAATATCATGAGCCATTCCTATCTACTGCATAGACAAAATGGCACCAGTCAATTCAACCTCTCAGCCTAAAATCACAAGATTGTTGTTAAAAAAGAAAGAATGACACAAGAACTGAGACATATGTTGCTCATATTAGAGGTGACAAAAAAGTATAGCACACGTGACCAATTGCATTTCACTTAATTTCATTAGGGTACATAATTGTTCTGCAAATTCTATGGCAACAACAATATACCGACACAACAGTATGAAAATTTGTTTCAGGGTGAACCCCTACATCTCACTGAAAGGAAAAATACTGTCTTTTACCTGTGAAAGGATGGTCTCTTTTACTGCCATCTGCAGTGGTCTTTCCATGATCAGGTAATATCAGGGCTGTTCTTCTCCCTTTTTCAGGAATATGCTTCACATTATTATCCACTGAACTGTTTACTACCACTTGCAAACCATTGCCTTTTAATACTACTGTATCAGTTTTAATGCCTTGGTTCATAATGTTGCTGGCTACAACATGAATTTCAGGGACTTCTCTTGAATCTTTTAAATTGTAAATGTCAATCTCAGTTCTGCTTGAATTGTCAGCGGAAAGGAATCTTACAGTGATATTAGTTGCTCTTACTGATTTGCCATCATTATTACCAGCATTTTTGTCCTGTTTCAAGCCAGGAAGCAAAGTTATTTCTTCTTCGGTTCCTGCACCCTTCACTTTATTAGGTCTCACTGGTGTGTCCACAAGGATATTTGGGGAAATCTTGTGCAGCTTGTAACCAATCAGTACTGTATAGCTATTGGGAAAAGGGATTTCTTGTGTTGTTAGACTACTAGGAGTTGCCTTCACTTTTACAGAGGATCCTGAAACAATATAGTTGATATGTTAACATTTTAAAGCAGGATATTCTGCACTACAAAACAGCCATGCAGACTACACAACCACACACTTTTCACACAACATCCCTTGGGACTATGACACTGAGCAAATTTGCTGAGATTCATAAATCTTGTTCCTCCAGATTAAAAGGGATAGGTATCCAAGTTAATGTGTTGTAGATTAACGGTGAAAGTAGTGCTTGAGTGTTACTGAGATTAAATGCTGGCCTTCTCCATAGGAAGGTTAGTAAACACAAAATCCAACAACAGGGGACCACCTGCCTTTGACCACATTCAAGTGTACAGTTAATGATCTGTCCTGTTTCTCTGAGGGTTCATGTTCATGCATCAAATTCTTTTGGTGCAGAACTTGGATTCGGTGATCTGCAAATAAAATAATCTGCATGAATATACATGTGACAATATCCTAACCAAAAAACAAAACAAAACCCCAAACTTTTAAAATTGTTGTGCGGTGAGTAGCTGCGAGCCAGAAAATCTCCAATCTTTCAAATCTTTTTCATCAGCCATGAACTCACATGATGGCTGTAGGTAAGCTATGTCCCTTGAGCCTTTCCTGCCCTTGACTTAATTTGCAGCAACCTTATCTTACAAGGCATGAAAGGGGAAGATGAGGCCCAGGGGTCATATTGGGTCCTCCAGGCCTGCCTATCTGGCCTTCAGGATTCTTCCCAGGAGATACACTCATCCCCAGATCATGTGCCTAACCAGCTGTATTGCATTCCTTCCTTGAGTGCCTTTTCCTGGCAGGGATGTGTCCTTGGAACTATAAGAAATGCCTGGATGAGGAATGGAGATATATGTGACTGCAGAAACCTCTGACTCTTGTGTGGCTGGCGTATAGACTCCTGGACAAAAGGTAAAGGTAATTTCCATTTCTCCACCCACATGTTTCCATTTTCCACACCAGTGGCAAACAGTCCCCAGAAGTTTGCCCTTGTGAGGAATGTGGTTCCCCACACTTGTTATAAGGAACTTTCAGATAATGTATGTGAAGTACTCTGAACACTTAAAAAAAAAAAAGCACTATAGAAGTACCATTAATGACTGTCACTGAATTATGCTACGTGAGAAACAGCTTTAACAGCAAATGGCAAGCTTTTGTGGTATTTAAAAGAGGGTAGCAGAAATAACAACAATTGTTCAATGACAGCAAGCCGATACACTGTGCAGTGCACACACATGACATGGTTCTTTCTTATGGAATTTAATAGTTGCAGCTCAGTCCTAAATGTATTTATTTAGACTCCAGTTCTACTAAGCTCAACGCAGCTCACTTCTGTGCAAATATGCCAAGGATCCAAGCTTAAGTGGAAGTCAGTCTAGGCATTATAATATCCACTCGTGACTTCTACCATCCGGCTGCGGACTTTTGTTGCAAGTGGCTGACTTTTGTAGAGGCATCCGCAGCTGGCATGGAAGCTTGCCCACAATTTCTTGTAATTTATAAGCAAAACAAGTCAGTCATTTGAATTATTGTGCTCCTTAAAATGCGTTCTCAATGTTGTACACTGCGCCGTGGGATCTTTTGATAAAGGGCAGCATATAAATCGAATAAACAAATAATTGGGAGGAGCCATGAGGCAAGCTAAACTGGACAGTAGAAATGTGTGTGGCAATTTGCCAAGTGCCTACAGTAACATGTGGCTTAGCCACACAGTGCACAGCACAAACAGCTTAAAACACGGCCTGGCAAAGAAATGGCAAGCGTGGACACCAGGAATGCACAAAAGGGACCAGAACATACATACAAAATGTGATGCTCAATTGTGGTCCAGGAGGGGCTTTGTAAAATTAGGTTTCTGGAAGAGGAATAGAGAGGAGAAAATATGGAGGAGGCTAAGAACACAAGGAAAACCTTGCTGGATCAGACCAAAGTTCTATCTTGTCCAGCATTCCTGTTTTGCACGGTAGCCACTCATATTCCTATGGGAAGCCCACAAGTAGGGAGTGAATCATACAGTTCGAGTTGAGGGGTACCCCGAGGGTCATCTAGTCCAACCCCTGGGGAACATGTGGTTCCCCATCCAGTTTGAAACCATGCTGGACCCTGCTTAGCTTTGCAATTGTGGTTATCAGTTTTATTGCTGCACCACTAGAAGGCAATGGCCTTTCCCCATGGTTGCTCCCCTGCCACTGTAATTCAGTGGCACACTGCCTCTGAACTTGGAGCTTCCACACAGCCATTGCAATTCGTAGTCCTTTGTGAGCGCATCCATTCCCCCTCCAAAAGCATGCCTAGAAAACGGGGGGGGGGGGGGGGCATATGCAAGCAAACAAACCCAAAGACAAATAATAAGGAGTCAACATAAATGCATACTGTGAAAAACACTCTAATACACAGATAACTATTTTCAGATTATTTTGCATTTATGCCAAGTTTTGAGCCCTACTTTTCAGCTATAAGTGGTGGGCTAAAGTTTCACCGGAAATACAGAGATTAACATTTTGTACATCTTTATGCTTTGATATGTAATGCTTATTTATATGTTATTCACATGGGAATATAACACGTGATAGAGAGCTGCTACTTACCAAGTAATTTAATAATTTCTTTAAGATTATTTTTTGAATTTATTGAACTGTTCACATCTGCAAAAAAATAATAATAAACAATTTCACAATGACATCAGTTATAAAGACTACATGCCAGAGTTCTTTTGAAATTGCCCATCTTCTCATCAGTTATCATGATACACCTACCAAAGTCAGTGAGCATAGGATCAATTATTTTGGGCCGGATTTCAAAATGATGAAAGCAAACTGAACAAATTTGTGTAGATACTGAACACATCCTAAATCAGCTGCTTCACACATTCAATCTACAACTGAACTACTTTTTCCATGCCACTGTAAAGTGCTGAAATTGAACTGGCACGGTATAATCCTAGGCCCAAATTCAGAGGCTGAGGCAAGTCTTCTAAGGTCTCAGGTTTGGAAGCAGATGCTGCTGGACTGCAACTCCCATAATCTCTGGCCACTGACCATGTTGGGTAGGGCTGATGGGAAATGTAATCCAATGATATCTGGAGGGGTCACGGGTTGCCTGTCCCTGACCTAAGCCAAACACCACTCAGAAGAACAAAAGGATGGGAAGTTTCTATGGCTACATGCCAACAAGAGGTAAGTTAGAAAAGCAGGAGAATGTTTATTTTTTGGCTTAAACCCTTCAAGAGACACACGGCATATTCTCAAGGAGGGTCTTAGTTCCTGTATGAATTGTATTGAGAGGAGACAGCGAGGCACTACTTTAAATTAATTAGGTCAATGTAGTAAGTACAAAACTGAGCAACAAGCAAAGACGAGACTGAGTGAGAAAGTCAAGAAGTCACACTGAAAGACAATTAGAATTGCAAACTTAACCTTTGAATCTTTTCACAATGGGGGTTTCTTGAACTCATGAAGGTGGAAACAAATGGAGGATTTCACCCCTATAATGATCTAGCTTGGAATGCAGGGAGAAGGGCTAGGGAAATGGAAAGCCCAGGGGAAGAGAGAGAGAGAGAACACGAAACAGCAAGATTAAACTGGGGACATCTAGTTGAGGAATTAAAACCAGACATGACTTTAAGTGTCTGGAATGCCTCTGCCACTAAGAAGATCTGACCCATCTTCACTGTTTGCTACTAGGGTGAGAGAACTGGCTATTTGCCTTCTCAGGAGCCACACATGCTTTACACAGGAGAGGTATCATTTGCTCTCTTATGTTTTCTTCTGCTCTGCAGGTATTGCTGTCCTGCTAGTTGCCCGAGTTCTAAATGTTCTGCACTGCTATGCTTCAACAAACCGATTGATATGCGAACCTTTAAACTAGAGTGTGTTGTTGCTCTCTGTTTCAGTGGGAACATGTGGCTCCTGTAACACCCTTCTGGAGGGCATCAGATTGTAGGGCTTGAACCATGGTGATGCTGAGGCCGTCACACCAAAGCGGCACCATTGCTCTCAGTCCACATTAGAAACAAGCCAGTTTGATATGTTAATTAGCACATACCACTGCTGCATAAAAGAGCTTTGAGTCTGCCCTTGGAACCAATGCTAACTCAAATTTCAATGTTTTGTGTTTTCTAATAGTGAGCTGAAAGAAATAAGCATATACACCAAATGGCAATGACACCTCTATAATACTAACTTCAACTCACTTTTTTTTTTTTTAAAGCCTAATTGTATCTGTTTCTAGCCCAAAATCCTCACTGGAGGTGTAGGAGGAATATATCACTGCTCACTTAGTTTGACTAAGGTCTATGGAACTGTTCATTCTAGTATGACCGACCATCCATCATTAGACCCATTCTGAATGCCACAACATATTCAAGAAGTATATGCATGAATCCAAAGTTCCAACACTAAACCAATGACAAAGCTGATTTTCAAATGGTCTTAATGACAGACAATCTGCATACCAATTGACTCATTTACGCACATGATAACTGAGAACAATACAAGAAAAATATGTAAAAAGGTCTGTAATGGTGCATGACAATTGCTTCCAAGTATGCTGACCTTTGGTAAACGAAACAAACAAAAAGTACAGTGCTCTTTTGACGAGACATTAATGAGTGATTAAGAATGAGTACAGCTGCATCATATGAAAACTCGGTTAAAAATATTCTTTTTGCATTCAGTGTCAGTCTCATAATTATGATGGAAAACACTGTGGAAGGAAGCAAGCAAGCCTATGCAGTGAAATATTTATATTTTTACAATAGCTATATGGTTTTCGACAACACTGTCAAATACCAGCTCACTTAATATTTTTCCAACTACTATTATTTATATGCAGACCCTATCATTACTATTACATGCTGGTACAGCAGTAGTTTAGTAAATTCTTACTTAATTTCCAATATCTACAGCCATTGCATATTGCCTAGATATTCTAGAATGCTACCCTTTGAATTCATTTCCTAAAATAATTAACAGATAAAACCAACAGACAATCTGGATTTATTTTTAATGTGTGAAATTGATTGAAAATTAAAATATGAAAGCTACATACTTTTAAAACATTAAAACGTTTTTTAAAAAGACATGTATTCTGGTATTTTTGGGTGGTGGACCAGAGCTATGGTTCTCAAAACTGAAGATGAACTAAGGAGGTACAGGCAGCTTCTAGGACTAGCCGAAGGTACTGATTTCGGCAAGGCTTTCAACAAAGTCCGTCATGATATTCTGGAGGAGAAGCTGGTAAAATGTGAGCTAGATGGTGTTACTGTTAGGTGGATTTGCAGCTGGCTGACTGGACCTAAAAAGTGCTCACCTATGGTTCCTTGTCATCCTGGGGGGAAAGTGACAAATGAGGTGTCATCCTGCTGCAGGATTCTGTCCTGGGTCCAGTGTTGTTTAACACTGGATGAAGGAATTGAAGAGAGGCTCATCAAATCTGCAGGTGACACCAATCTAGTTGGGGTAGCTAATACTTCAGAAAATAAACTCGGGAATCAAGATGAATTTAACAGGTTGTAGAACTGGGTCAAAACTAACAAAATGAATTTCAACAGGGACAAATATAATGTCCTACACTTAAGTAAGAATGGTAAGATGCACAAATATAGGATGAGGAACACCTGACTTGGCAGTAGTACAGTATACATGAAAAGGGTCTAGTTGTCTTAGTAGACCAGAAGCTTAATATGAGTCAACATATTGTGATGCAGCAGCAAAAAAGCTAATACAACTCTAGACTGCATCAACAAAAGTATAGTATCCAGAGAAAAGGAAGTAATAGTACCACTCTGTTCTGCTTTGGTCAGACCACACCTGGAGTACTGTGTCCAGTTCTGGGCAACACAGTTTTAAGAAGGATTTTGACAAGGTGGAACATGTGCAGAGGAGGGTGACCAAGATGATCAAGGATCTGGAAACCAAGCCTTATGAGGAACAGTTGAGAGAGTTGCCTATGTTTAGCCTGTAGAAGAGAAAACTGAGAGGGGGCTATGATAGTGATCTTCAAATACCGGAAGGACTGTCACATGGGGCAGGGGCAAGCTTGTTTTCTGCTTGTTTCCAGAGGGTAGGATTAGAACTAATTCAAACTACAAGAAAGGAGGTTCCAAATAAACACCAGAAAGAACTTTCTGATGGTAAGAGCTGGAAAGGACTAACTTAGAATGGGGTGGACTCTTCTTCATTTTAGGTTTTTAAACAGAGGATGGATAGCCATCTGTCAGGGATACATTAGCTGTGATTTCTGCATTGCAGAAGGTTGGACTAGGTGGTCCTTGGGGTTTGCTTCTAATTCTAGAATTTTCTGGTTCTGTTTATTATACCCAGTCCCAGCCCAGCCTGTGTGGTCCTGAATGGCTAATAGGGGACATTCTGTTATGCCAACCTACTCTCCTCTTGCACAATTAATGGAGCATAAACTGTCGCTCATAAAGACAGCTCCCCGTAGGCCATGCCCTCAAAGAGAGTCAAATATTTTAGGATCAAGTGACATTCCTAAAAAGGAGGAACTAGCAAAGGGTAGGGTAGTGGTTAGCATATTAGCCTTTGGCTGGAGAGACCTGGGTTCTAATCTCATATCATGGATCATGTGCCTGACCAACTCTGCAAGCTTTAGAACAATGGCAAATGCTGCTCCAGCAGATAATGTAATAACCTCTGTTGTTTCACTCCCCTGTGCTCTACACCACTGCATAGCCCGCTTAACTTGGAATGATACTGTCTGTTTCTCAAGAGAAAAATGCCGTTTGAGGCTCCCTACGTATACCCGATTCACCATGTTGATCATACAGTCATCACAATTACAATGTGAAGAACCCTAATACAATGCACAAGGTATAAAGGACCTTGTACACCAGAAACCAAAGTCAAGTTCTGAGTGTATTCTACTTCCCATGTCTGAAGTAGTCTCTTCAGACTATAACCTCTCCTTACAAATCAGCTTAACACAGCACACCAGCAATAATATATTGTGACTGGCTGGGTACTTGACTACTCCCTGCTCTGCTTCTGCAGTCCAGGGCATGCAACAAAAATAGGTATGTCAAGCCTGTGACAAACACCATCATACATGGCTGGTGCACTGCATTCAGCTTGGTGAGTCACAAATTGTGGAGGCTGGTGTAAAATGACCATTAGAATAATAACCTTGAGACTAAAACCCCAAAGAAGCTGATCAATAATGTGACAATAACCTCAACAGGATATGCAAGGCCTTGGACCATGATGACCCATATAAGTTATAATACAGATCTAATTTTTGAGTTATGGCATTGGGCAAAGACTGCACCAGGTAACAAGAAACATTTTAAACGAATAAATTATAGTGTTTGCATCAAACTGGCTTGCACAGATACTTATTTGAAAAGGCTGTTCTATATTCCCGAGCACCATGGAACTGTTGACTACAACAGACTCCCTTAAATTCAGATCAACTTTTCTATCATGGATTCACTGTACAGGAGGAACTGCTGAGCATTGGTGGAATGCTAATTTGCAAGAGGAAGCAGGAAAACCTGGAAAATGTACCCCTTCCCCTTTCCCCCTGTCTGCTTTTGGAACTGTTTTTCGAAAGAGAAATCCTGAAGAAGGTTGCTCTCCAAGCATAGTTGAAAGGGGGAAGTTTTGTTGGTTTATTCTTTTGCTTCTCTCAGTGTCTCAGAGATCTATTAAAAGCGGTGAAGGGATCAGAACACCACCTCCTGCCCTTTTGGGGGAACAGAAGCACTTTGGAGCATTGCTTGCTTATGTGTTCTCTCTCTGTGTGTGTGCTTGGATCTAAAGGACAACATACATGTTTACACCATGTGAATGCATAAAGAGGGCATTGCTTCATACAATCAGCTACAAAAAATGAGTCCTCTTTATACCAAAAATGAAATACCTGCACTGAAAGAAATGTGATGCTGACATACAAAGCACTTTGTGTTCATCCTTTCCTGTAATTTGGAAGGAAAATGTAGCCAATCCACTTTAAATTCTTCAATTGCAATGGTTCAGCAGCCAGCAATTATTTAACTTGTGGAGTATTTATTCTTTTGAGCCTTAGACTGCAATCCTTTGCTACTGAGAAGTCTCACTGAATTGTGCACAGATTCTGCAATCTTATACTGGAATCTTAAGCATTTTTACCCAGAAGTAAGTCCCACTCAGTTCAATAGTGTTTACTCTCTGGTATGTGCCTGATAATCATCATCATTATTACTATTATTATTACATACAGGCATAATACATCTTAGAATTCCTCAAATGATCTATTAATCTCTGAGATGATCCACTTAAGGTTGAATGAAAGCCAGATACACACACACACACACACACAGAGGGAACTGCACTATTTGGAGAGTCTCTCTCTTATCCAGCCTCTTTCAAACTCCTTTTTCTGCCCCTTATGAACAAATGTGTTGAGGTGTGTGGAGGCAAGTGGGGGTCTCTCTGTGTGTGTGTGTGTGTGTGTGTGTGTGTGTGTGTGTGTGTGTGTGACAAATTGGGTCTTTGCCCCAGGTGACAGAAAGCCTCGTTTCGGCCTTGCAGGGGTGGCCTCTGCCCAGCCCCACCCTGACGGAGCGCGGCGCAGGATACCTGGGCCAGGTTCTCCCTGGGGCCTAATCTGAGTGTTCCAGCTGGGCAAGGAAGCGAGGAGGACGAGGAGGCAGGCGGGGACGGCACCCCTAGCGGCCAGCGCCATATTCGCCACCGGCCACCTCCGGCAGGAGACCCCGCTGTCCTGGGAACGACTTAGCTCCAGCCACCTGGCTACGCTTCTCCTGCTCCGGCTGGCGGGGCGCTCGGTCTCCAGGACACGCGGCGCGCGCCGAACGCTCCCGGCTCTGTGACCTCACCCTGCCGTCGGAGATCCGCACAGCCCCTCGGGTCGGGGGCTTCCAGAGCTGCTCGGCTGAAGAGGAAGCGGGGCGCTACAGGGAGGCCCCCACCACCACCACCAAGGACGCCTCCTGCAGCCCGAGCGCTCTCGCCTGTGGCGCATAGAAAGGCGCGAACTGGCGGGCGGGAAAAAGTGGGGTTTCGCTTCCCTCCCTGCGCTGGCCGCAGGCTGAGGAGAATGTGTGGGTCCCAAGAAGGAGGGATACTTTACGCGGGGACTTTCTGAGGCAGTAACCGCCGCCACCGCCAAGCGGCCAGCAACAACCTCGGTTCGCCAGTATCAAAACGCCCTGTAAAAACGACCCTCCAAATTCCGCAGTAGGGAAATATAGGCCTCTCAAAAAGGCCAAAAAACAGCGAGCGAACTTTAGAGTTCTCCAGAACTTTTGGGCGAGGAAGGAAAGGAAAAAATCCGGCCCCATTCGATATTTTCGATATTAACAAGCGCGCGCGCCACACCGTCGCTTGAGGTGCTTGCTGTTCACCTCAGAGCGAGCCCTTACCTTATCCCTCCCACCCACAAGAAGCGCCCTGTAATCTTAACAGGAATATGGAAAGGTTTGTTTTCTTTCTGCCTTCCGAAGAGCGGCTTCTTTAAGCCTATGTGTGTTAGGAAATTGAGGAACAGCAGCGGAGGGGGGGGGCAGGGCCTTGGCTTAGCCCAGCATGAGTAGGAGTGGACACTTGACCTCAGAGAGAGCCTCCCGCTTTGGATGGAAAGGGGTTGAACTGGTGGGCAGAGGCCGCCCGGAAAGATGGGGGTACAGCGGTTTCTACAGTTAAAGAGGTGTGGTGGCTCCAGCTCGCCAGAAGCCGCACATTCTGCCTGGAAGTTTTTCCCCCATCCCAGAACTGAACTTTCTCCTGCTTGGCATGAAACTCCTGAAAGGATGGAATTGCTTGTGTTTTCTGAGAGACTTCTTCCAGGAAGGCTCGAGCAGCAGCTTCCAGGGAGGCCTTGCTATTAAATAAGAGAAAGGCAGCCCATGAGTACAATTCCTAGGCCTGGTCCACAGACCCAGCAGAATGAGGCGGTAGGTAGCTTTATACGACTTCATTCTGCAAGTGGGGGAGAACATTTTCTGATGTTCTTCTGCCCTGTAACGTTATCAGGCCAGGGAGTGTAGACCACCCAAGGAAATACTGAAAAATAACACACAAGCACCCTTTAAAGTGCTGCAGTTTATTCTAGCGCTTCAGAAGCTCAGCACCTCATTCCCACGTCACACCCCATTCTGCTGCCCTTGTGGGGTTGGTGGTTAGAATGTCAGGATAGTGGGACCAGGTTCATTTTCTCACTCGGCCGTACAGTTAACTGGGTGACCTTTGGAGCCATCATGGTTTCTCATTCTGATTTGCTTCTCAACCTCGGATGAAATGGAGAGGGGGGAAATGAAGAGGTTTGAGAACCATGCACATCACCCTGAGCTTCTTGTAGTCTGGGTAAGATATAAATGCGTATGTAGTCTAGACCCTAGTGCCAAACAAAGTGCCTTCTATTGCTTTCCACCGGACAGCAGTGATAAATGACGTAGAGAGATAAATAGAGAGAGGACTGTCCTTTTAATTTCTGGTTTGAATTGATCTTTCCTCTCTCCCCTGGGAGAACAACCCACAGGAATCAGTGGAGAAATCTAAGATTTTAACCTATCCATGGCTGGGCACCAGATGTTCCCCAACCCCAAACAATAGATAGCAGCAAAGACAAGAGTCTCTGCTCTTCTTTCTACCTAGGGCGGGATAGCGGGAGGAACTAGCGACTGAGCATTTGAAATCATAATCCATCTGTGTACAAGACGTTGGAGGACTTGTCGGGGAGAGCTGGATTTGGGCTAGGTGGAAGTCCTGTGTGAGGGCAATATAAGCATTTCCAAGTACCATTATTCCAGTGGGAGAAATAAGCTTAAATATCTTTCGCTGGAATCAATAGAACTTAAGTAGGGTTATTGTATTGGTGTTCACAAGCAATACAACAAGGTAAAGTGTTGATGGATGGAAGTGTAGTGCTTTCAGGATTTTAGAGTAACAGACCATAATGGATATGTGATATAATTGCACACAGTCGTTTGAAAGAAGGAACCTATGTGGGGCTGCAGTATTGTTTGTGCAATACGGATAAATCTTTTTAAAATTAGGGCCGGACATCTGGCGATTCTAAATTAGATGCAGCAAAGAATATATATATATATATATATATATATATATATATATATATATATATATATATATATATATATGCAGGTTTTGGTGTCCTCGGGTATCTTCCCGTGTAAAAGTTGGGGTGTCTAGGCGACGTTTCGACGAGGTCTCACTCGTCATCTTCAGGCTGGTGCTTTCGGCTTCTTGTTACTGGAACAGAGCAGGATCTCAGTGTTTGAGTTCCTATAAATACTGTTGAGGAGGTATGGTCTGGGCAGAGAGGAAGTTCCCAGGCTAGTGTGCCTTTTCTTCTTTTGTTCCTTAATTGCTTGAGGGATATCTTGAGTGATTTCTTGAGTGATATCCTGAGTACCACTTAGGTGGGTCATTAGGTGTGGATTAGTTGCTAAAGCCTTTGTGTCTTGACCTCTTGAACTTTGTGAAGAGTTTTTCTGAGAAGATGGGTGTACTACATTTAGTTGTGCTCTGGCTTGGCTTCGTGTATAGGGGCGAGCTGTGGTTTTGTGGCCTGTGCCAGCCAGATCTGTGTAGGGATTGCAGGGGGGTGCAGCATCCGGAGGTGCCACCATGGTTTGGCTACTGGATGGTGTCTGTAATTTATCTGTGGAGAGGGTCTGGGTTTGGGTCTGGTGTGGTTGATTGGTGATGGCGTTCTGTGTGCCTCTGGATCTGGTGTCAGTTTTTGTGGGGAGGGCTAATTTTCAGATGTCTGGCAAGCGGGATGTGTCGTCACGCTTGTTCATGTTGTGAGGGTGTTTCTCTATCTCGATGGCTTCCATGATTATTCTCTTGTGGTGATGTTCCATGTTAGAGAGCAATTTGGAATCTGCAAAATTAATTTCGTGTCCTGTTTCTTTCATGTGTTGGAAGAGAGAGGAAGTTTTTTCTTCTTTTTTGACGGCATTCTTGTGTTCTGCGATACGTGCATTTATTCGTCTGTTTGTTTGTCCAATGTACGTGGCTGGGCAGACTTTGCAGGGTATTTCATAGACCCCTTGGTTTTCCAACTGGATTTTATCCTTGGGGTTTCTGAGGATATTGGCTATTTTTTGGTTGGCGCAAAAGGCTGTTTTGATATTGTGTTTATGGAGGATTTTGCTAATTTTATCTGTAGTGCCCTTGATATAAGGAAGGAGGGCCATGCCATTGTTTTCTTCTGTGTCTTGGTTTTTTTTATACACGAAGCCAAGCCAGAGCACAACTAAATGTAGTACACCCATCTTCTCAGAAAAACTCTTCACAAAGTTCAAGAGGTCAAGACACAAAGGCTTTAGCAACTAATCCACACCTAATGACCCACCTAAGTGGTACTCAGGATATCACTCAAGAAATCACTCAAGATATCCCTCAAGCAATTAAGGAACAAAAGAAGAAAAGGCACACTAGCCTGGGAACTTCCTCTCTGCCCAGACCATACCTCCTCAACAGTATTTATAGGAACTCAAACACTGAGATCCTGCTCTGTTCCAGTAACAAGAAGCCGAAAGCACCAGCCTGAAGATGACGAGTGAGACCTCGTCGAAACGTCGCCTAGACACCCCAACTTTTACACGGGAAGATACCCGAGGACACCAAAACCTGCATTCCTGTACCCGTGAAAATCTACGAAAGCAAATATATATATATATATATATATATGATGGAAAGTAATAATAATAAATGCACCTTGATGTTTGAGTGATTATAACAAGCTTTCAGTTTCTCTATTAAACTAAAAACATATTTATCTTCTTAAATTAGTGCCAGATAGATTTGAAAGAATGCATGCGTTGACTATCTCTAATGCGCTTGTATTCAGAAATATAAGTGTTTAAAATTCCCCAGTTGGGTCATTTTGAAGTGGCTGCCCATTTCTCAGCCAGGAAGAATGTGAGAAATTACATCTCAATGTCCATGGCCTTGACCAATAAGTGTGGGAGGCCCATTTTGCTCAACATGTCTCTGGTGAGCACCAACCTACTAGCTTACCCTCTGAGCTGGGGTATATGACAGCAGGCTCCAGTGAACTCCTCTCATGCTCCTCCACCTATGGAATCCTGTACTGACGCCAAGCCTCTGCAGTTTACTGCATTGCAGTTTACAGATACTCCTGTGCAGGAGACCTCTGTAGGGTCACTGTTCTGCAAACTTCTCTCCTAGTTCCTGTAGTGTCAGAAGTTCACAGTGACTTTACTAGGGATGAAGAAGAGTGCACCTCTGAAGACCTATGTGAAATTTATTCTGGCGTTTATGCATTGCATTTCTCAGATCAAGTGGCTGCCTGATGCACTTAAGACTCATGGCTGCAAATGGGATCGCTCCTGGCCACTTCCAAGAATCCTAAACTAACTGTATCCATGTACTTTCTACGTACGTGAATGATATGCCAGCAAACAGCCCTGCCCCTAGTGATCTGAGTTCCTCAGACAGTGGTGCAGAATAAGCTACTGTATACATCATGGAGACTACAACTTAAAGCGGTTTTGGAAGGATCAGATAGATGGTAAGGAGTTGCTGTTTTTATTAAACTGCAGTGACCATTTTGTGCACTTCTGATTGATGCGCTTTTGCCGACATGCTGGTTCCGGCCCTGGAAGTGGGCAGAATGGGGAAGGGTGGAAGCAGAACAGGAACAGGAACAGGAAAGGGCTGATGCACAACCACTTATGCACTCAGTGGCCCGGAACGCAACCCCTGTGCAAACAGGGAATTGTCTGTATAAATAATGTAAATTTTAAAAAACATTTTTAAAATATAAAATTAATATAAATTATTTAACACCTGAATTCCGTAGGAACAGGAACACTGAGCTAGTCGTGTAGAGAACTTTTATGATACCCCAAAACAAACACATGTTCATCAGGTCTGACACACCAACACCGGGGGTTAGGAAGCACACAGAAGGTTCATTCTATACACCTGATGTTGGGATGACACAGTCATGTACAATCCAGCCCTAGAACTATGCTTAAGACCATTTGGGCCATTCAGTGAAAATGGGGTTTAGCAGCCACACCATACAGTGACTTGTAACCCCTTGTATACAGTCACAGGCAATGTGATGATTGTGAAAAGCGATCATGACCCACTCCTAAAATCATGTCAAAGGGCATCATTCCATAACAGCACTTTCGGAGGGCATCCTAAAAGGAGGCAGGACGTGCAGTGAAAAAGGGGGAGGGGCACATGCCACGTTTTTGAATGACAGATGGTACATGCCTTATATTCTTCTCACTTTTCAGTGTGTTAGCCAATGAATGAAGTCAAGAGCTGTGATTGGCAAGTGGTAGAGAGCAACTTCATACAATCGTGAAAGGAAGACCCCAAAATAGCTTCAGAATGACTCAGAAAGTTACTTCTCCAGCCACTGGAGAAGGAATTTCCATATTCGTTTTGAAGCCAGTTTGGGATTTATCTTGGCATATGTGTCGTTCTAGAATTCTTTCTAGATTTAGATAATAAAGATTGCCTGCTTCATTTTGAAGGGACTTCCTGCTTCATTTTTAAGCAATGCTTTTTTCTGCATTTTCTTGGCTATAGAGAAGTGATTGTTGCCCAGAAGAAAATAACAGAAAATCCCAGTATTTTAGTGTAGCTGTGACTGGGGAGTAGTATGTCCACTCAAAAAGGAAAAGGTAGCAGTGAAGAGAGAAGCTCATTCTTTTTCTAAGGTTTAATTTCGTGCAAAAATATATATGCAATTTTCAACATTTCTTTTTACACTGTAAACAAATCACCCTGCTAATACAAATGTGCACCGTTAGTATATCCAGATTGTGTATTTGCAGTATGGTGGTTGAGAATGTGTGGGTTACATCAGCCTTGAAAAGTAGCCTCATGTTGCTATGTTACTATTGGGGTTGGAGTTCTTAGAGAGGACAGTGGACTGTATTCAATGTAAACACTAAGGTTAAAGTTCTGTCAGTGCAAGGATTTCACGTTGTGTGACAGAACATTCTCCCGTGCTAAATCTGTTCTCGGTGTTCATCTAGCCCCCACAAGCAGATGGGGACAGTGTGGAGCGCACATGGGGTGAGGAGGGGGGGGGGAATGCCCTTGTGCTAGCACTAATCCTTGCAAAACGTTAATTGAATACCATGCAGTGTATAGCGATTTTGCAATGTGCTTCAGTGTTGTTATCCAGTCTCTTGATGGAATGTATGACTCTCCAAATGTCATTGGGCTCCAATTGCCACCAGCCCTGTCTAGCATGGCTGGTGATCAGGGATGATGGGATTAGCAATCAATAACCTCTGGAGGGCAAGATATTCCCTGGTCTATGGGAAAAAATAACCTTGTAGCTAAATATCAGCAACTAGAATGTTCTTAACCAGATGCAGTTCTGCTTGCTTTTGGTTGGCCGGATGAAGATAGTGGCTTAGGTTGAGTTTATTTGAATTAATGCTGAATTTGTTAATTTCAATTTTGATGTATTGGGTCTAGTTTGGAATGGTGTTTTTTTTTTTTTATGTGGTGTTATTACTTATCTGTTAGTCACCTTGAGTTTCCTTGGAAAACAAGGTAGGGTGAAATTATTTTTTTAAAGAAAATAAATACAAGTTTCAGCTCTGTGATTCTAAAAGGGAGTCATGGAGGTCAGAATGGAACAGAACATATATGCAAAAGCTGATTTGTAGGACAGCTAAAAGAAAAATTACAATTTAAGTAGATTTGAGCTACGGTTTGAACATATACTTTACAAGTTCTATTTTTGGGATGGACTACACGTTTAAAATAATCATTTGTTTTTAAAAAAACAACTGGTGCTGAATATTATGTTTCCCCCAACAGAAATAAATTAAAGGAATCTAATTGAAGAAGTATACAACAGTGGTTAATATGTTGCTACTTGAAAAAGAGATGTTGCAACTTATAATCTTCTTTTATGGGTTTATGTTGTTAAATGTTTAATCAGGCATGTGAATGTATTCAGGTGTTAAAACATTCTATTAGCTATGAAAATTGCACTATTATTTACTGAGCTGTTTGTGATACATTGTTGTCGGGTTTTAGCTCTCTATAGAACCTGTTTAATTCTCCCTTTAACTAACTTTCTTTCTCTTTCTTTCTTTCTGAAAGACTTAAGAGAGGAAAAACTAGAATAGATGAGCTAGGTCAAGAGTTAAATATTTTTTCAATTACAAATTTATTTTATTTCTCTCTTTTTTTTTTAGAAATAGGAAAAGGGAAAACAAATGTGCTATACTCTTAATACTTGTTTTAAGGACAGGACCATAAGTACTAAGGCAAGGACGTCATCCATCACAATGTTATGGTCCTGGGATCAAACCCCTTTTAGGGATGGGAAACCCACATCCTTCCAGCTTTTGTTGGGACTCCAGCTCTCACCAGGTCCAGCATCCCATAAGTTAGCTTCTGTGTGGCAAAGCTGGGCTGCACAGATAGAGATAGATATAACTTTATTCGCATCAGCCGATGGCCATAGCAATGATAAAACATTACAATATACACAGAAAAAGGAAATTTAGTATAAAAGCACAGTTTAGGGTCCTGAATACAGTCAGATAGTGGCCCTTATTCTGATTGCCCCTGCTAAGAACCTAGCAGCCTTTGCTGTTATCTGCTCTGTTTGGTCTGACAGGAGAAAGGACACTGTGGCAGTGGTTGTGCGTCCTGGGATGGTCACTATGAGTGAGGTGATGATCTCGTTCCTCAGGTCTTTGTAGAGAGTACAAGAGAGGAGGTCATGAGCCACTGTTTTGGTGCTACCGTCTCCACAGGAGCAAAGGCGTTTCTCATGCAGGATCTTTTGGAATCGGCCCTCAAGTACCGCAGATGGCAAGACATTCAGTCTTGCGAGTGTGAAAGCACGTCTGTATTTTGGGATAGCTAGTTTGTGCAGGCCAGAGAATCAAAATGGGAAGACGGAAATTCATCATACCGTGGGCAGAATTTCCTTATAGTGGCCAGGTTGTTCTGATATCTTTTAGACGTTGGCAAATTAGACTGTATGCTTCGGTAAGGCCCATAGTGAGTAGATCTTGTGGGGATAGGCCCCAAGAGTGGAGTTTTTGGTGGACAGTTTTAAGCCAGGAACTTTTGTGGTAGTCTTGAAGTACTAGGGATAATAAACCAGGGGGGGTTAAGTTTAGGCGGAGCCAGAAGTAAAAAGTTCTTTGCCAAATCTGTACTTGTACTGAGGGGAGAGTTGCCTCTAGGCGCAATGATGCGTTTGGGGCACAGGGCAGAACAGAAAAAAATCTGCCTTAAGAACTTTGATTGAACAGTTTCCTAAGTGCCAAGGGTGCTGGTTTAGTTGGAGTGGTCTTGGAGATTTTGCATGCAGAACAGTGGAAAACATGGGTTAAAGGGGCAAACCTCATTGCTAACATGTTTAACAAAGCCCCTGTGGTTTTTAAACAGCAAAGCTGTTTCACAAGGAAGGAATTCAAAGCAGGCAGGCGGGAGGGAAATGTGCAGAGTGTTTAACTCACAGGTACAGATTTTTAAACTTGTGAGCAGAGGTTTTGGGATTGCCTAGAACAGGGAAATGGAAGGCAGAGAAATGATTATTAATCCACCATCACTTCTCCAGTCCAAATTGCCTCCCTCTAAAGCGGCTTTCTGGGACGCGGGTGGCGCTATGGGTAAAAGCCTCAGCGCCTAGGGCTTGCCGATCGAAAGGTCGGCGGTTCGAATCCCTGCGGCGGGGTGTGCTCCTGTTGTTCAGTCCCAGCGCCTGCCAACCTAGCAGTTCAAAAGCACTCCCGGGTGCAAGTAGATAAATAGGGACCGCTTACTAGCAGGAAGGTAAACGGTGTTTCCGTGTGCGGCTCTGGCTCGCCAGAGCAGCTTCGTCACGCTGGCCACGTGACCCGGAAGTGTCTCCGGACAGCGCTAGCCCCCGGCCTCTTGAGTGAGATGGGCACACAACCCTAGAGTCTGTCAAGACTGCCCGTACGGGCAGGGGTACCTTTACCTTTACCTTTAAAGCGGCTTTTTAAAAATTTTGCACCTCCATTCACATATTAATCTCCATATCAGAAGAAATAACAGTAAAGGTGTGCTTTCTCCTTTTGCTTTCCTATTCCCTTTAGCTTAGGGCCGTAAATTCCCACTGTTCTTTTGTAGACAGTAGAACAACTATTTTAGTCTATTTAAAAAAACATTTGTTCTCTTTTTAAATTTTTCACTCCAAACAGGAAACAAAATAGAAGTTTAATTTTAGTTTTCTCTCATTGTAAAACAGTTCTTAGCATCTTTATTTAACTTTGGTAAAGAACCCTTTATAATCAATATATTTATTTTTTCAGATTACAGTAATATTTATATGAAAAGAGCATGATAAATACTATAATTCAATTTTATTCGGCGTATAAGACTCCATAATGTTCTATTGTATGCAATTTGATTCTTCAAGGAATAGCCTCTACAGTTTAACTTATAGTTTACTATATATGCAAGAAGGGTAGAGAGAAACAACTCTGGATGTATGGCACACATACACACAGACCGGCAAATTACATGTCATGCTGTGATTTGTTGAAGTGGTGTACGTATAAATGTATCCTTAGATGGTACATGGAAAAGGCTTAGTGATTCATTGGCCAATACTAATTAATCCAGAGTAAAGTGCCTGTGATTTTGGATTGGATTATGGCCCTTTCTCTCAACCAGACTCCAGACTTGACCGAATCCTCAGTTTAATAAAATAAAATTGTAAGAAAAAAAAGACTGTTTAAGTATGTACTCTGCCTTACCCAAGTTAGACCTGTATTTACTCGTTTCGAACTTGGCCAAGAAATGACTATCTTTGCATATGAGGATCAGGTCAGATCAAAGGCATTGTGTACCATATCCTGCCTTGTCCTGTATACAGCTCTCTTCAGGATAGATTCTTCTGTTCATTTCATAAATTTCCAGAAGGTCAACCAAATAATTTCAAAATTTGATGGTTGCTGGCTGATGTGAACTGGCAGCAAGAAATTTACAGGCTACTTTTTTTTAATCCAAAACATTTAATTCAAATGATTTGGGGAAAGTCATTACTTGTTTGACTAACTTTTAAGTTTTGATCATTTGCAATTCTGAACTTCGGTATGTTTCAACTTACTCTTGGATTGGAGATTTTCTTTTTTCTTTTTTTGGTGATTTATACTATAATGGACATTGGTTGCAAACGATAAAAATCCAACTGACTACTAGGCAGTAAGCAAATATTTTAAACGACTTAAGATAGATCTCAAGTTATTTTTGAGACTACAGAATTCACTTTGACAAGAGAAATAATTTTGGTGCCTTTTTAATTCAATTGTAAACATTAACATTTCTCCCGATGACCACTCAATCTGATGTCAGAGAGAAATAAGTGTATATGGCATATAATCAAAAATTGGGGGCAAGGGGTAAAATTGGAGAACAGGGAGCATGAATGGTGCGGTATGTGCAGCATGTACACACACAAAAAGGGGAGAGTGTTAGATCATGACAAAGAAGAGAAAATTGGTCCTACACCCTGTAGTTAATGTGACAACACGTAGTTAATGTGTACTTAATGACTCAGAGTCTTTTGGCTCATTTTTCTCACCATTTGAAGATGTCACTTGTTTTATACATAGCCGTGTAGCCTAAGATTAACTTCATTCCGAAATGGATGCAGACTACAAATCATAGGTCTTTAGAGGAGAAAAGAGTGAGATGGGAGACATATAGATTAAATATATGTACATTGCACATGTACATTGCACACTATATAATTAGGCTCTCAAGAGACGGGATGTTTGATGGGAATGTTTGGGAGCTAAGTTCTTTAGGGCTGTATTTGCCTGGGTCTGAGCACTTGACATTCCTTCCTACTGAGCTGAAGCTATTCAGCTCCTACCTGGCTCAAACAGAGGCTTCGTGGGCCACTTGTTTGAATCCACCAGCGGTGATTATCTTGCTCAGGATTTGTTTGCAATTTGTTTAATAGTTGAAGCTCTGTTTTCAGTACCTGCAAGTGATCCAGTTTCACTAAATCCAACTTCTCAAGCCCCTCATGTAAAATCGTATGCAAAAAGTAAGAGTGGAATGGACAAAGAAGAGAGGAAAACCTTTCTTTCTCTTGAGGTTGGACATTGTAGGCTCCCTCCCCACTCCCTAAATGCCTAAAAGTGCCTCTGAACTGTTCATCACAATGCAAAGCTCAGTTGGGGCGGGGGTGACACTAAAGGCAAAAGTTACAGGAGCTGCATCCTTTCTCACTGCTTCAGAACATTTTAAAAAAATGCAAACGCAACACGCTGGCTAATAACTGTTAGTAAATATATAATCGGTATAACGTTTGAAGTGAATAAGCCACTTCAAAACAATATATATATCATACAACACATCTCACAAAATATACAAGTAACTGCAAGTTGTTGTATGTATCAGAGTCAAACAAAGATACAAACAACCAGTTTGTTTGTTCTGAACATTTAGAGGCACAGGCATGATATGTGGCAATCCTAACCATCACATCCCACTTTATGCTAACAGTACTTTGGTGAACACTAACAGCAGAATCATCTAGGAATTACGGTAATTCCCACCATGGTCAGTGGAGCTTACTCCATAGTAAGTATATTCCAGGTTGCAGCTTAAATAAATACATAGCTCAATGCTTTGCCTGTTGAAGTAATGTGGGCTTTCTGTTCCTATATTTTATTTTAAAAGATTGCACTTGTCTCTAGCACAGCAGCACAATTCACCCCCCTTTTTATATATAAAAAAGGCAATCAGGTAGTAAACTTCCTATCTCTGTCTCTCTCTGTGTATAATTTGTCCAAACTTAGTTCAAGGCAGGGCTGAGATTTTGGCCCTAAACCAATCTCCCTTGGAATCCTTTTCCCTCTCAAAAATCACCTCTCTCTTTGACCCAATATTTGCTGCCTGCTGTTCCATATGTTGCCCTGCTTTGAATTGTTCCCCTTCCCCCTCCATCTTCCAGACTGCTCATATTTGCAAAGACAAAAGGAAGAACAAATTTAATAACAAACAAAATGCTACATACATTGTTGATTCAGACAGCGCATAGGGGTTGATTGAGACCAGAACTGCAGTCCTAAATGCATGTTTAGCAGAGTAAGCACCGTTGAGCACAGTGGAACTTACTTCTGAGCAAATATTCATAGGGTTCTGCTGGTAGTTAGAAATCAATTTAGAAAAGTAGTCAAAGTTTAAGACCTGCTTATCGCAATGAGAACTGAGTACAACTAACCAAGTCATAGTGACCCACAGTGAAATTAACTAGTGGTACTCACTGCCACAAGCTTGTGGAGGTGGAAAATAGATCTGACCCACATGTGAGTAACAAAAAGAATTAGATGGGTGCCTAGATTCAAAATCCAGGGCTTTGCATACTCTCCAGTAGGGTTAAAAACACTCTGAGTTAACCAGCAGCATACTGTGGAATATAGGTTGTTAAACCTTTTTACATATCTTGTTTAGTCTACCTTAAAGCTCTTGTCCTATCTCTTTAACACTTTAGCAATGACCACATACTATTAAGTAAGTTTAAAAGTTTTACTGACTAAATCCAGAAAAAAAGCTTTACTTACTAAATCCAAAGGTTTGGTTCATGTGTAATTCCTTTCAGCAGCAAGGGGAACACAAGTAGAATATTCTTGAGTGCAAAAGGCAGATTATAAGGTAGTTTCAAGCATGAGGTTTGAACTTTGGAGCAAGTTCAGACACTTGGCTGGGAGTGAGAGAAAGGAAAAGAAGCAGCTTCACTTCCTCCTTCAGACAGAAGAAGGGGTGTGACCTAGCTGTGTCTAGAAGCAGACTTCTCTGGTCTTAACCCCTTCATGCACTAACAAGCGCTTGTGCATTTTTATGTTTGACTGCAATTTCCCACAGAGCTGTTGTGAGATATATATATATATATATATATATATATATATATATATATATGGATCATACCAATGAATGGAGGGCAGATCTATCAACAGTTATTACTCATGGTAGCTGAGGACCAAAAGTGGATAGTCTGTTACATAGTTTGCCCTCACATAGTTGGTTTTTAAGAATTAAGTAGCTTGTACAGTTCCAAGCCAATTGGACTGCAGCAGGGGAAAGGGGTCTTAACTGGAATTCTGTGAATGGGTCATCCACAATGTGAGGAATGTTCCTATTGTCTTTGACAATAGCAGGTGTGGTTTGTGTGTTTTTCTAATTGGGACCACAGTGCACGCAGAGTTAATGTCGCCTTCCCTCCCCCATCACAGATGACAAATTTCAGGGTAATGCGATCATCTTAATGGCTTAATAAGTCATACCTGATACCTTAAAAAATTTCAAGCTAAGGTTTTTAGAGAACACATGTACACTTAAGACAAAAAAGCAAACAAAAAACAAAACCAACCTGCAAAGGATTTATACAAAACCAGCTAATAGTGTGTCAAGAAGAATGCAAATATGAAGATACAATTTATTTTTCAAGCATAATTTCTTACACAGAGTGTTATGTACAGAAGCGAAGAACAAAAATAAAGCACATATAAAGTTAAGTAATCTATGTTTTAAAATGTCAGTACAGAACAAACACATAGATTGCCTTTCTATGACATTATAATCAATTTTCCAGCAGCGCTTTGTCTCCATATCTATTAAGAATGCCTTTAAAGGGAAAACTGGAAGAAACTACAGCATATTCTGTATTTACCTCTTATTAACCTTATTTCCTAGACCTCTCTTGACTCAAAATTACCTGTAACTATGTGATAATATTTAATGTGTTCAAAGCTATTCTTAATTCCTTATATGCTGTTTCAAGAGGCTGTAGTCCCTAATTTCATTAATTAAGCATTGTCTTACTAGTCACCATGTATATATCTTCCCTGTAGCTGTGTTGTTGTTTTTTAGAAAAAAAAGAAAACAAACCAATGTTCTTTCTTCTTTAAAATGTCCACAACTTTTTATTGGCTGAGAAGTTGTGTTTTTTAAAACAAGTTTCTCCTTTAGGGGCAAAGGTTTAAGTGCTTGAAAAGCTTGTGATAGAATCACACCTCTGCCAACAGCAGAGGTACATAAAGCATAATTATAATGGTGATATAAAGCAATTCTGCAGAGAAAAAGTATGCGTAGAAAAATGTGTTGACTTCCGAATTCCCATACAGTCATGCCTTGGAAGTCGAACGGAATCCGTTCCAAAATGGCACTGCTTCTGACTGGCTGCAGGAAGCTCCTGCAGCCAATCGGAAGCTGCGACAGATGTTCGGGTTCCAAAGAACGTTCACAAACTGGAACAATCACTTCCGGGGTTGTGCTGTTTGGGAGCCAAAACGTTTGACTCGCAAGGCGTTCGACTTCCGAGGTGTGACTGTACTATACTTTAATCTTTTCTCGCTTTTTCCTCAAAGTGAATCAGCAGGACCTGGCTCCTGCCACTAGTAAATCTAGTTATATCCATAGGTTTGTGCTAGCATGAGCCACTGAACCTTGAAATACAGGAAATCATATGCATATAGGGGTTTGAGTTGCAGTCCTTATTGGAGTTCAGGGATTACAACTGAAGTCTTATTATGTGTACATCTGACAGTTAAGGTGGATTCAATACATCCTACTATCACATGTTTTTTCCTGTCATCCACATGACATTGCCCTCATCCAACTGGCAGCCTGCAATCATCCCTCGCCATTTAATTTGGATTTTCCTGATCAGCGGATAATGCAATAAAGGGGAGGGGGAATCTTTACATTAAATTTCTTATTACTCAAGTGTGGAAGTGCATTGTGTGGGTTTAATTTTCATAAACATGTTGAGTGTAATCTTATCCCCAGACTTTATACTCCTGTTCGCTCATATCCTGAGCACAACCTAGCCATTTTCTTTCCGTAAGCCCAAAGGGAAATACCTATTTTGACTGGTTGTTGCTGAAGGCTCTTTTTCGGTATTATTATTTTTTTAAGTTGTTTTGTGCAAACCTGCTCTTGCACAAAACAGCTGAATTAAAAGTCATAGTGAAATTGGCCCTTGCAGGTACAGGTGGCAGGAAAGGAAAAGAGGAAAGGAAAATTTTAAAGATGCTGTTTTGTAAATAGAAATAAACACGTTGTTCAAAAATATTATATGCTCAAGTGTGAAACATGCATGAAACTTGGGTTTTGGTGAAAGTTGGTTGTTGTTGTATTCCACATGTACACAGGTAAAAACACTTGTGTGAATGCAGACCACAATAGACCTCAGGTTTCTGGAACTTCCACAGGGAAGGGAAGTGGTAGCTGTGGGGAGGGGACAACATATAGTGAGATTACATCTAATCAAGCAACATTCACTAGTGTGGACAGGAAACACTGAGATAGATAGTGTGTGGCTAAAAGTCCACAAAAAAACACATGGAAAAATAGGATCTGTGCAACATACATGTGTACTAACATCTTGGTGCATTCGCACATTGCACAGCAGTCTGGGGACAGTGATAAACCTTGTCCTTGGAGCCTCCCCCCACAAGAGACTAGACACCAAGGTATGGGTTCAAATTAGGCCACAACTTTATTGAATTTCAGATGTAGGAAACTTGGCACTGGCCTTGGAAGGTATCCCTCTCAACCCACCGGGGGCTGAGGATGTGCAGGGCAAACAGGTGCCATGTGAGGGAACTGTAAAGTGTGAACTTACACAGCGTGCCCACGCACTGTACCTAAGTTGGGAGTTTGACCTACTTGTTGCCGCTCTAGGGCCAGTGACTCCCACAAACACCCTTTAATGGGCCCTTCAAAGGCTGCCGCATGGGGGTGCATGAGATGCTTCCCCCCAAACTCGAAGATAGACTAAAGGATACCTAACAAGGCCCAAAAACCGCCAAAGTTGTGACGAATTGCTACGGAGAAGCCAAAACCTGCCAATGCAGGGGAAATTCCATCCCGGTTCTGAATACAGCAACCATCTTACGACCATATCAGCGCCCGCTGACCTAGAACGCAAAAGGTTAAGCTGCAAAAGAAGAAAAAAGAGAGAAGAAAGGAGAATTTAATTTTTTAGGGAGGTCTGGTGGGTGATCCTGGAAGAGAAGGAAGAAGAGTGAGCATTGGCCAAGGGATCGGCCCCTGTACGTGTCCCAGGCCACACCCCTGCCAGCAGCCCATAGGCCTGCCAGGCAGGGGCGGGCTAAAGACACCCTGTTACCAGGTGGGTGGCACCCGGCCAGGTAGACCCCGTGCAGGGTTGCAAACTCCACCCACCTGTTGGGAGGGGGTGAGCGGGAATTGCATGTCCATTGCTCCCTCAGAGTACACTGTCATAGTGAAGCCAGGATGCCTGGGACTGCAGGATTTTCTGAAGAGGAAGCAGTGTGATTTGAGATAGATGGAAGGGAAACTATGGTTGCATTCACATGAAATGTCAAAACAGGTGTGCTATGGAAATGAGCAGGCACTCACTCTTCTCCTTTCCCCTTCCTCCATACATGAGAAGATCAGAAGCTTTCACACCTGGCTTGTAGCAAAACTATAGTGTACTGTTTTGTCCAAACCCAGAAAACTGGTTTGCAAAAACCACAATTTGCTTGTAAATCAGCATCACAAGTCATGGTTTGATCCTTCTTTCTGAATTCTGTCTAGTGGTTCGCCCTGAATTTTTATAAGTCAAGGATTGGTAAAGGTGAATCAAAATTAGAGATAACAATTTTAAGTGTCGGTTTTGTGTATAATATTTTAGCTATAAATCATGTAGGTAATCATGTGCCATGTATTCATATTAATTTCATTTGATTGCTATATCTTTCTTTCTTTCTTTCTTTCTTTCTTTCTTTCTTTCTTTCTTTCTTTCTTTCTTGGTAACTCCAGTATTAGAATTGATTAGCTATAGCTTCTTTAGGTCAATTTTAATATATCTTGTTTCTTTCCATTTCTGATCAAAACAGCTTTGTCTCATTTGAATATGTAAGGCAGGGTACATTTATTAACCTACTTAGTTATAATGCCATCATATACGCCCAAGGTTAAATTTAAAAGTTGAATTGAAGATGGGTTATTGAGAGAGAGAGAGAGAGAGAGAAAGAGAGAGAGAGAGAGAGAAGCTTAGGCTTTTAGTTTTGATTTCTTATTGATTTTCACTAAGAAAATAGAATTCCAAATCTTACAGAAGCCTGTGATGCTCATTCAATTTTGCCTTTGTCATGAAGAAGCCATTAAGAAAATGGAGAGGAAGAGGTCACAATAATCTTTTCGGAAATAGGAACTAATTTTATTCAAAGGTCATATTTTTATGCAAAGCTTTCAGAATGCACATGTCATTCTATTTTTTTTCTTTGTCATTTACACAAATTAGTTGTGTAAGTTAGGAATAATGAGCTTCCATTATAGAAAGCTGTGGTTATTACAGAATACCTCCAACCATTTCCAGTTAGGGAATATGCAGTGCACAGAAGAGAAGACACACTGAAAACATTTAGTCTCCTAAGACATGATGTGATAGATTTCTACAGCGGCCCAATAGAATCTTCACATCCATGTGGAAACTGGGGTGGCAAGGGTTGCCAAGTGCACTGAGTGGTATGCGACACATCACACATTAGTCTTGTTGAAATCAATAGTGCCAAAGTAGGTCACTACTATAGGGACACAGGTGGCGCTGGGGGTTAAACCACAGAGCCTAGGACTTTCCAATCAGAAGGTTGGTGGTTCGAATCCCCGCGACGGGGTGAGCTCCCGTTGCTCGGTCCCTGCTCCTGCCAACCTAGCAGTTCGAAAGCACATCAAAGTGCAAGTAGATAAATAGGTACCGCTCTAGCGGGAAGGTAAACGGCATTTCTGTGCGCTGCTCTGGTTTGCTTAGTCATGCTCGCCACATGACCCGGAAGCTGTAAGCCGGCTCCCTCGGCCAATAAAGCGAGATGAGCACCGCAACCCCAGAGTCGGTCACGACTGGACCTAATGGTCAGGGGTCCCTTTACCTTTACCTAGGTCACAACTAAAGTCAACAATCCTAAGCATACTGCACCTTCATGCAAGTGATACCCACCCACTGGGAAAAAAGGGTCTTACATCTGAAATAGCATGGGATATATTCTATCTCGCCCGGCATCAACAAAGTTGTTTGTGGAGGAGAAGATCCCTCTATTGCTCAATGAAGACTTTTAGTTCCTTACCTATCAATCCCTGACACCGGATAACTCAGAATGGGAGACACGTGTGCCTTCCATGGATAGCATCTAGTGGCTTTATCTCACATAACTGGGCTTCTTGTTCTCAGAAGGGATAACTGATGATGCCTGTGTTTGGCACTGGGTGGCAGTCCCATTCTATTATTTTAATGGGTCATGCTTGCAGCTAACTTTTGCTTGATCGAGCCAAGTGTGCATTCAACTCACGACTCCTCATCCCCCCAAAAAAGGTGTGGGAGCATGTGCTCTATTTAAGTATCCCCAGAGAAGGCAGGAGTGGGGCTGCCCTCTCAGGAGGATGTTGCTCAGTTCATTGTGATAGTTCAGACTACCTGAAAACACATCCTTGAAAAATAGTTTGCTTTTAAGCATATATTCTATTTTGATATTTTGCTTAAACCACCCTATCGTTGAAGCGTCAGGGCACGTGAGCTTTGAAACACTACATTATTTGTGAGTAACACATACTGCACATCCCAGGGGCAGAAGGAAGCTCCCTAGCTCTGTCAGAGTGAGAACTTGAGGGAAAAGATACAAGTTCCAACCTGACTACAGCCCACAGTTGGCTCCCAAACTATTGGTGAAACAACATTCTCTTAGACCAGGCCCTGATTAAAGGTAAGTTGTAACAGCGGCACTACTACTATCATAATTATATGGCTGTTAGAAATTAAGGAATGGGTTGCCAAATGCATTCTTGAGTTAAAAGTCGGAGAGGTCCAGAAGGTGGCAACACGAGAATGAGCCTTTTCTGGAGGGGCCTCCCATTTTTTGGAATGCTCTCCCCAGGGAGGTTCAGCTGGTGCCTTCATTGTACACCTTTAGGCGCCACACCAAAGCATTCCTCTTTAACCAGGCTGATTGACATCCAATGCCCTTTTAAAATGTGTTGGGGGAGGGAGGATTATTGGGTTGTCCTTGTTTTTATTATGTATTTTGTGTTTTATGTTGTGAAAAAAAGTGAAAATCTGGACACAGAAGTTGCAAAATCTAAAAAACAAAAAAACCACATGCCAAAATATACACTACCGACATAGGTTAACAAATTTAATAAATAGTAATAATTTCTTTATATAATATATTATTTACATTATATATATAAACTAGACTTGCCTCTGAAAGAATACCGCAGTTCAACCACATAAATCTTCTCCAAATACAGAGGATTATAATTATATAATACAGTAGTTGACATGAAATGTCCAAGATGTGTTATGTTCTATCCATGCCCAGTGGTCTACAGTGAAGTGGTTGTTGTCCTGCTTTTGCAACAGGCTGACACACAGTCTTCATCAGCTTCTTGGTGTGCCATCACAAATGCTATAACAATTCTAAGATAGCTTCAGAACAAATATATGTATGATTTAAACAGGTTAAAGCTGCTTATGTATTTATTTAAAATATTTATACAGCATAGCACTTTTCAACAAAGAAGTTCTCATAGCAGTTTGCATAGAAAAAGGCAGCTTACAAACGTGTTTCAATAAATTTGTTTACAGCCTCAAGAGAGGTGGGCTTTGCTTCAGACCTAAGTCCATGCCCACACCATACATTCAAATCACACAGTTTGTTGAGGATGTCGGGAATTGTAGCTATGTGAAGGGCAAACTTAAGTTCCCAGGATTCTCTGGGGGAAGCCATGTGCTTTAAATGCATGATGAAAAGAAACAGAGTCCCTCAACTGAACCTTCCCTGGAAGTGCATGACCATAATTGGGAACAGATCAGATAATGTCCTGCCCAGGAAGACATGTCTGCTTCAGTTGCCCCACAACTGTTCTCTCAGGCGGCTGAAATCCCCACAGGGCAGGGCTTGGTGGAGATGCTCCCCTCTAGCATTAATGTTGAGGGTGGTTCTGCTTGTCTTGGCTCCAGTAAACCCCAACTCCAGATCTCATCTGGGAGCAGATCAGATAGCAGTGTCCAGACCAGGAAGACAGGACTGTTTCTGAAGTTCTTCCCTCAGGTACCTCATCCCTCATGCAAAGAGTTTGTGCTAGTTTAATGACATGACATTACTTTGGACTGCTACCTTTTCCAAATAGGGCTGTTGTGAATTTATGACTACTTTTGGAACATGTACACACAACAGGAGATTAGTTGTTGTGTTGAATGGTGTGCTATATACATCTCACACCTAGCTCTTGACCTCTTACTGGGCAGGGCATTTCACTGGCCCTGATTTTTTAGAAGTATTCTTACTTAACTTAAACCATTGGGGTCCTAATAAAGGCCACTTCAGTGCTATGCATTGAGTAGAGAAAGCCCTGGAAGTGTTAAATTTTATATATGGCCAATAACATCTGTAACCATAAAAGGACAAACAAGATACCTATATGATAAGCAGGGGCTTAGTTAAAGATGCCTCAGAAGGTGCAAGATTTTGCAGTGAGCACCAGGTTTTCTGCCCCTGCTCCTTTTGAATATTGTGGAATTTTTAAAAAACCCCCCAAAAAACCCCACTTTTGACTATCTCTTGTGGAGTGGCTGGGTGCATTGCAAAACACAGTGCTTATGAGTCACCCCTCTCTACCATCCATCACCTTAGTTTCTCAGAATATAAATTAGCATATACAAGTTTGTGTCATGCACCAATATCCTGAGTTCTTTAAGCACCTAGGAATGCCCCTGAATGACAGAATGAAAAACATGTATGTGCATTACAAGGAATAAAAAATTAAATGGATTTTTTTTTAAAAAAGGTTAGTTGTGTAACATTAGAACCAATAACTATACCTTTAGAATAATAATTAGAGCAATTACTGTTTTTGTTAGAATTACTTAGGTATGAATAATTTTTCAAAAAATATTTTTACCATATCAATACATTTTCCGTAATGATAGATTACATTTAATATAACTATTTAGGTTTTAACTCCCCTCCCCTCCCCAGAACATACATTTGTCTGTTCTCTTCCTAATGGAAGTCTGACTGAAATATAGAATAAATTGAAAAATGGCTTCTGAAACCTGGCTTAGCTGTCACTGGAGTCATAATTCTGTCAATAACAGACAGTAAATGCAGAGGCCTGACTTTTCCCTCTTATTTTTATTTATAAATTCCATTTCATAATAGCAATAAGACACCACAGGCCATGCATTTCGAAGGGATTACTGCACTTCTCTTGTGATTAAAGTCGTCCAGCCTCTAGCCTTCTGCCTCATAACGTCACCTGAGGTGTTCAGTAATAGTCCAGAAATGCACTGCATGCTGTGTCTTATTACTTAAATATATTTAGCTTGATCATACAAGGGGGTGAATAATGGCAGAAAGCAGAAGAAGAACTTCCTTCTCTGATTCCATTCTTTTTAATTTACTCAACAGAGAATTAATTCTGGAGTTAAGTTTCCTACTGTTTGTTAAAAGCATCCATGTGATGCAAAGTCAGTCGTTTGTGTGTATGATGATAATACTGTCCACCTTCATATAGAGGGAACTCCCAACTTGCACCATTCAAATAAAATCCGGCTTGTTGCATGATGCAGAAATCCAATGAAATTCCAAAAAGGGCTAAACTGATACATTCCACATTAAATTACCACTGTCGTTCAATTCATTAGAAGAGTTTATGGCGTTACAACATGTCTGTAATTTATAGCCTGCTTACTGACAAAGCTTAATGCTAACATATGCCTAATTTGCCAAGGTTATCTCAAGTTTCATTCATCTCCCCCCACTAACAATATGCCTCTGATTCCATGCTTCATGGATGAGGTACATGCGGTTTCATATTTAGTGCTATCAATCACAAGTAATTGCCTCTAGCTCCCCGCCTCAGCGTTCAAAGGGAGGTCTATACCTTGCTTGATGATTGATGAAAAGTGGATACTTAGCCAGAGGAGGGCGTCGTCCTCCATCCTTAGCAAGGGGGGGAAAATCTGGAAGAGAGAACTGGAGAAAAGATGAGATAGATTAACTGTCTGACATTTCCAAACTTTGGGTTTTGGTCTCCTTTTTTTTTTTTTGCCTTTGTGATTTGCAGCCAGGGAAAGAAGTATTTCAGAAAATCAGGGTGCTGTGAAATCATCATTCTCTTGAGTTTTCATGGGACACAATATCCATTACAGAGACCATTAGTGCATGGTTCTGATCCTGCAAATCAGTATGTGTTGCTCTGCTCTCTGGAAACCCCAATGAGTTAAATAGCATTATCTGTTCCTGGGAATTATATTGCTGAGCCGTATAATGGGCATTCATTTTGCATTTGCGCTGTCAAAGCATCTACTGTTAGGCTGTTAGTCTTCTTACAACAGTTTGGTTAATAAAACAATCCTGCTTCCTCACAGACATACAAATAGTTAAAAAAAAAACCAAAACCCTAATCATACATGCTTCCTTTTTTTCTGATGTAAAGTTGCCTTGCTGTCTTTGCTAGGTGATTTTTCCTTCAATCTATATATTATATAGCTCATAGGTAGGCAAACTAAGGCCCAGGGGCCAGATCCGGCCCAATCGCCTTCTAAATCCGCTATTTTTACATGAGTAGAATGTGTCCTTTTATTTTAAATGCATCTCTGGGTTACTTGTGGGGGCTGCCTGGTGTTTTTACATGAGTAGAATGTGTGCTTTTATTTAAAATGCATTTCTGGGTTATTTGTGGGGCATAGGAATTCGTTCCCCCCCCCAAAAAAAATAGTCTGCCCCCCCCCAAGGTCTGAGGGACAGTGGACCGGCTCCCTGCTGAAAATTTTTGCTGACCCCTGATATAACTATTCAATTTCTGAGGCACATTTTATTTTGAAACATTTTCAGCATTATTTTTTTTTACTGGAAAGTATGCTTTCTGGGTACAGCTCCCACTTGCAGCTGACTTCCTACTCCACATAAGCACTTTGGTTCCGCAGTATTACTGCTCAAGTGACCATTCCCTTCCTAATTACCCCTGAAGCAATACCACCCAGGAGCACCTGATGGGCAGAGCTAGGGGAAGCGACAGAGGGACCTGATGCAGTCACCACTATTTATGACATCTTATGAAACTTTGCCAGGGATCAGGACTACCACATCAGTCTTTTCACCTTTTCATATGAGGTCATATGTCAATAAGGGCTTCTACTGCTTTCGTGTAACTGCAGCTCAGGCGGCCCTTCAGAATCCATCTTAGGTCTGCTGTGCTTGTGTGCAGCTTTGCATTATGCCTTCATATCCCACTGAAGGAAAGGGAGATCTCTTTGATTTGAAGGGAGCTGGATTGTACTCCTGGCTCCTAACGTTGCACCGATCCAGCAGTCAGCAGCAGCATGCCTCAGCCTAAAGCACTTATTCGCTGGCACAGACATGAAATTAACATCAGCATATATTCAAAAAGCCCGTAAGAATAAGGGGGTTGGCTTCTGAATCATGTCTGCTGACTTCCTATTCATGTCATTTTTGACAAGCAGGGGGTGATGTGAAGCTGTGCAGTGGTTTGTGGGAATAGCTCTCTCAGTTCTGTTTCATTACATGGCTAATTAAGCAAGGTCACTGAGCCCTTTTTCAGATCTTTCAATTGAGGCATCTCTGTGGTTTGAATAGATCTGTTTATTATCTTACATGCCCTAACCATATAAAGATATTAAATGCACAGTGTGTGTATGGTGTTTGGGTGTGTGTTGGTGTGAGTGTATATCAGTATATATGTAGGCTTGCACTTACATAATGTGCACTCTCTGTGGATGTAAGTGGTGATTCTAGTAATAGCTAATTATTCAAAATATTTGCTGAGTTTTAAAGCCATATGCAAATGTGCTGCAAGTATGATGAATATTTAATGCAAAGGAATGTAGTCTAGAACAATAAGGTTCACTTTACACCAACAGTCCAACTTATCTATGACACAGGATCACTAGAGAGGTTAATTTCTTTATGCAAGAGAACAAGAAAGGCATGCAGATAAATAATTAAGTATATAAACAAGTACATGAGCTACAGGATTACATAACACCAAGATAGGTCGAACTAAGAAGGGAGGGTTGAGGAGAAATTGTTTATAGACTGAAGCCACAATTCACGAGACAGTTGTCTGCATATACATCCCATTGTTTTCCATAGAACTTAAGCGCGTATAACTGTGATGGAATTCCTATGAATTCCCCATTCATATGATGATGTTCAGAATACCTGTTCCCAACTAGAAATCAATACCAGATATAATGCAGTTGGTGCCAGGGAAATTGCCAAATTCTGGTGGGTGCCTGCCTGGCTAATAAAGTAGGATTAGATGGTGGTGCTCCATTTGCAAAAAGAAGCAGGCTCCATTTTTGCAAATTAGGAATAGTCTGGAGAGTAAAGTGACTGGTTTCAAAAGTAATTGAAAACTGATTCAAATATTTTAGCGTTTTAAATAACTATAAGGAAGCAGTAAAAGAGAATAGTGTAAAGAACATTTGTGTGTGAAGGAAAGAGGTCTGCCTCAAGGTGTATTTGAAGGATGTGGAAACCAGAGATTTATACAAAGCAAGAACAGTTTTATGTGGAGAGGGAGCAAAAATCTTGGCCTTCAGTGGAGAGGTGTCACAGAAGCAACCATCTCAAGGACAAGGTCAAAACATACCAGAAGGAGAAAAGTACCTTAACAGAGAGTTTGTTTTCTCATAACAATATTAACTAGCCTTCAGTGGTAGATAGGAGGGCAAAATTAAATGCTTTATGCAGATAATATGTAATGTAACAAGAATAGGCTCTTTGCAACTGGAAAAACTGCTTCCAGATAGATTAGAGAGCAGCTGAAGAGGGTTTCTTTATTTCCCTGGCTGCCATTTTTCTACTTCAAATCATCCTTCCCAAACTCTCCCAATCCTACACACCCGAGACCAAGGGTTGAAGTGTGTGTTTCCTGCATGGAAACCTGTGGGTGGGTGGGTGGGTGGTGGGGTTGCCATATGTTCTCTTTTTCCAAGACATGCCCTCTTTTTCATGGGTATTTAAAATGAGAGTCGTCATTGCGATCCATAGTTAAAAGCAGAAGTCGGCAAATGGTGACCTCTTTTTCACTCCTCAATATATGGCAACACTGAGTGTGTGGGTGTCTATGCAGAGGAAGGTTCAGCCTCCTGCTACTTCTTCAGCCCCTGCTGCCTACCAGCCCCAGAACCAACTTTAGCAATCTCAAACTCCGAAATGTATCAAAGATGCCTAGAATTAATCCCAGGATTAGTTTACACATGAGTCTAAGCAGCACTGATTTCACTCTGGGTGCTTCCAGATGACCTGTTTCTTAAGCCTTCGTCCTATTTTTTTTTGCAGGCTGATTAGATGACATTGGCTATTTAATGATCATTCACTATTTATTACTTGTTTGTGGGGAGGTTAGATGACATTGCAAGTATTACCCCACTTTCTGGTGCATTTTCCCATTGCTTTTCATATAGCAACAAGTCTACTATTTGTGGAAATGTGTGTGTTGCACAAGAACTCACAATCATTACCTGATTTTACTGGTATGTGAGTGAATTGCCATGGAAAATAGTGACAGTCAAAGTGCCCTCTGGGAAATAGTTGCTCGTTGTACCAAGGGCACAACCCTATCCAAGCCATGTTTCCCTTCTTCTTCTTCTTCTTCCTCTTCCTCCTCCTCCTCCTCCTCCTCCTCCTCCTCCTCCTCCTCCTCCTCCTCTTCTTCTTCTTCTTCTTCTTCTTCTTCTTCTTCTTCTTCTTCTTCTTCTTCTTCCTTAAGAGTGTTAGTAATCATATGCTGAAGTCTTTAGGACCGAGGTGATATACAACAAAAACAAATGCTGTTCCTCAACAGGCCAATCAGATTTCAGTGAGTAATGTTTGAATTTGTGGTGCTGTGATATACACAGTGATGCCATTGATATATTACACAACAACAACAACACCCCCATGTGCGCATCATTTTAGGATTAAGAATGAATTATCTAGGCACATTCAAATATTGAATAAATGCAAAGTGATTGTTAGCAATTTATCCAGCATGCAAACTATAATTTCAGTCCTTGCATATCTTTCAAACAAGACAGAGAAATCCATCTGTAATTTTAGTTTATTAGATAATTTGATTTCATGACACTGTATTTTATCCTTGAACTAGACAGAAACATCATTGACAACACAACATGTAGCCTTTGAAGTAGCTTAGTTGAACTGCATAGTTGTATGCAGTACATCAGCTTCTTCCTCCATTCTTTGCAGGTGACATTGGGCTCTTTCCCCCCTTCCCTCCTGCCTGGCCAACATAGACTGTTTACCCATTTGTTGCTTTATCGCTGGCATTCTAGAAAATTGCCTGTAACTTTATTTGTTCAGCTCTATGTGCTTCGGAGAGGATGGACTCACCTGTCCTCTGCGATCTTCACCTCTATTATGTGTACATTTACTGGCTGCTTGTATTTGATGGTTCCTTACATTCTGGGTTCACCCCCAATAGCTTTTTTTATTAACATTCTTTTTCTCGACAACAGCTCATTCTAAGGGACCTGTAGTTTTCCACTTATTTGGACAGATTTTCATTCTCCACTCTCAGAAAATCTTGCATTCTTTGTTGCTGCTTGCATTGTACAGTCCACTTCATGCCATAAAAAGGGCACCACAAGTTAGGAACTGCAACCAGCTGTTTATACTTCCCACAGAAACAAGATAGCATGATATGGGCATAAGAAGGGACTCGCTAAATCAGACCAGTATTCTCTTTTCAGCCGTGTACAGTTAAATACCCCAAAGAAGCTCAGAAGCAGGACTTGAAGGCAACAGCCCTCCTCTAGGGTTTCCCCCAATATTCAAAGGTATTCTATCTAAACATGGATGTTCCATTTAGCTATTGTGGCTAATAGCTTACGTGTACTACGTCAGCGTGCTATAGCTTGATACATGAATATAATGAAAAGTGTAAGTAACATGGGGAGAGGGTTTGATGTAACCAACAAATCTGGTCTATATGAAAGAAAGCCTTGCTCCCTTTCTCAACCTATCCCCATGGTCTTTACTGATGTGTTCTATGTGTATTGTGCTGGACTATTAGGCCTATGAAGTGGGAAACAAACAAAGCATTGCTTGTTTCCCCACCAACCTGAGAGGAAAAACTGGCAGCTCCTCTGTTTGGGAGGTGCAGGTGCTAGTGTTGGGAAGAAACATCCTAGTTACTGGAAATCCTTGTTGGACCCTGTTCAGAAGACTAACCCTCCAGTGACTAATTTAAATTGTGGGTTGTCGTAAAATATTAGCTAAGTACTCCACCGTGCCATAAAGGACCTCACATTTTTCAGAATGTGAAATTGTCCATGAGCAAGCTCATTTGTTAATTTAGTTAAAATTATTTGTTAACTTTATATTCCACCCTACCTCCCAAAGCATAGTAGATTTTGGAATAGGAAGGGCAGTGGAGCACAGGGTGATGTGAGTGTTGTTGTTTTTAAAAAAGAAAATAGAGAGCTAGCCATACATTTGGCTTGATCATAAAATGCATATTTGCACTTCCTGGCTCCCAAATTGTGTGACTGAATGAGGATTTAAAGTGTCTTTCTGCTGCATAATCACATTCTGAGTAAGCTAAGCTGTGGCTGAGTTTTTCATTTTATCAGCCCGTTCTCCTCAACGTAAGACAATGACGACTGTAAGAAATGGTAAAATAAGCAGCCACACGGATGATGAACAGCACCTAGTTTCCATTTTTTCCTTCTGTCATCTTTGCTTTGTGGAGCAGATACATGAAAATCAATGGGAGATTTGCCACAGGTTTCAGTGGGATGGGAATTGCCCCCCTGCCTCCTTTCAATCTTATCTGAGCAGATGATGTGAATAAGAAGAGCGCATCAGAATAACTTTAATCTACATAAAATAAAATACGTTATAAGGCTATGGGGGGAAAAACATTCAGATGATGATAGAAGAGGAATCACTTCTGGCTCTCATGAGTGCCTGTCCACATTTCACTGAAGTAGTCAGCATTGTGGTATTCCTCATCTACATCTGGGGGCATCCACCAGTCAAGAGCACTTCCTTTCATCTTTATCAAGCTTTACGGTTGTTTTCCTCTACACAGGAAGCCATACATTTTTGACACAGGGATAGATGTTCTCTTGAGGTGTGAGTGGAACCTAAAGCTGGCTGAAGGAAAAATTCTGAGAAGCTCCTAATGAATCCAATTAATGTTACATTTTGATAACGCAACATCCTTTGGATCCTGTAATCCATGAGAGGGACCACCTGCTGATCCTTTTTTTAACAAGTTGCACATCTTCTCACCATCATAATCAGGTAGGAATGGTTGTACATAAAAGTCCTGAGATGTGCTTCAAATCAGGAAGCCCTGTCTTCCTCAGAACTGCCATGCTCAGAGTAACAGCCCCTAATTTCTAACTGTAAAAGAACTATGAACAGCTGAAAGCATCCATAATGAACAAGTGCTTGTTATCTTTGAGGACGTATCTATGCAGCAGCAAGCAAAGACCTACCATTAGGCATAGTGAGGCAGGCGCTTCAGGCTGTAGATGTTGGGTGGCATGGTGTGGGCAGCAGCGGCTGTGGGATGTAATCTACTGGGAGCAGTCAAGTACAACATTACCTTTTTTTGCTAGAGTGGTCATGCAGGGAATGTTTGGTCCAGCCTGTCAAAGCTTCCTGTTCCTCCTGGCCTGGAGCATCCTTCCTTGCATGTGACTAGTAGGTGGGCATGACCTTTCCAGACCTGGTAAAAGGCCAAGTAACGCAGCTACCTCCCTCTCTCCGATCTTCTTTTTCACCCTGCGAACTTCCTGATTCACCTGGACGGTACTGCTGGCTGCCAGCCAAGCAGTCCCCCAGGTTATCTCCCATATGGGGTAAACCTGTTTGTACATGTTTGTAACTTTAAGCCTGAAAAGCTGCCTTCAGGGATCATACTCTGCTCTGCCTGATCATGAGTAAAACTACTTTTTGTTCCTTATGAATAAGACTGTGGTGTCTTTATTCTTTTAGGAGGGATCAAAGGGGTCTTACCAGGAATAATAGAACATACCGTATTTTTCGCTCTATAGGATGCACCCGGCCATAGGATGCACCTAGTTTTAGAGGAGGAGTACAAGAAAAAAAAATTATCTCCCTCTCTGCGCAGCACCCCTTCAGCGAAGCGACAGGAGAAACGGAGCCCCTTCCATTTCGCCTCCCGCTTCACTGAAGGGGCACTGCGCAGAGAGGGAAAGCTGTGCAACGCCTCTCCAGCCAAGTGAAGCCAGGAAGAAGCAAGAGGGATCGGTGCGCACCGGTCCCTCTTGCTCTCCTGGCTTTGGGCGGCTATCCCTGAAGCCTGGAGAGCGAGAGGGGTCGGTGCGCACCGACCCCTCTCACTCTCCAAGCTTCAGCGAAAGCAACGCGAAGCCTCTGGAGGCTTCACGTTGCTTTTGCTGAAGCCATGGAGCCTGCATTCGCTCTATAAGACGCACACACATTTCCCCTTAATTTTTGGAGGGGAAAAAGTGCTTCTTATAAAGTGAAAAATATGGTATCTCAATCTGGGCAAGCCAGATTCAATTGTTTATTGTCTTAAGAGGCTCACACGAGTCTGCAACCAGTTTGCTGCTGCATAAGAAGGGGAATGCACTCTTCTGCTGTATAAAGAAACTTGCTAGCACAAGTTAGGAAGGATATTAATAATCAATATATCCTCTCCTGCCATCATCAACATTCCCACAGTGACAGCCACCATGCTTTCCCCTCTGTTTCATGAGGCCACCCTGCATCCCCATAACTTGCCTCCTGTGCTCAGATGACTCTTCACCAGTGCTAAAGTAGGATTTAACAGACAATGTGGTCAGCTTCTGTGCATGGCTTGTTGATGAGGGCACCAATTGTCCCATGCCTCAGGCAGTAAAATGTATTGAGCCAGGACTGCCTCTCGGGCTTTCTATTTATGCCTTCTACGCAGACCCCAGCGAGATGTGACGGCTGAAGTTCTCTCTAAAAAGAATACTCAGCAGGCTACAATTTCCAATATCCCTTGGGAGGAGTTGTGATGGTTAAACCATTGTACAAAACCCTTCTATAACTTTGTAGACAGGCCTTTCATTCCATGCAGCAACATAGCAGCAATGCTTCACACCAAATGCTGTTATTGGTTGTTATTTATAGAGCAACATTACTCTGCATGGCGCTTTACAGATTTCAAGGACCAGGAGCCTAACAATTTGTACAATGACGCAGGGGAAAACAGCCTAGGAAGGGAGCCAGGGATAAAACATAAGTAAATAAGAAGAGTCTGCTAGATCAGGCCAATGGCCCATCTAATCCACCAACCTCTTCTCACAATGGTCAACCAAAAGGAGAAAATATATCTTGTTATTTCAGTTGCAGGTCAGCTGCAAGAATTGCTGAACTCACAGATACTGCTCCATTGTGCTTCCCTTATTTTTCTGACATAGTAACACCCCTCAGATCCCAGGTATCCATTGTGAACTTTGCTAACTTGTCCTGAGAGCCTGGTGGGGAGAGTTGGAGGGCCACAACTCGCCCTGGGTTTGTTCTCCAACCCTGGCATAAGATACGTGGTCACCACATGTGTGTGTACAGGGATGATATCTGATCTAGTAATGACCCTGTCCTAACCTTGCAGCTTTATTCGCTCCTGGTTTCTTTCTCTGCAGTTCTTTTTTTTTTTTTTAAAGGGGGAGGTGAATAATCAATTTCTTGTATGAGACAGCACAGTCTTTAGAAGCTTTAACTGACTTGTTTGCTACTGTTTGACAAATTTCTGTCAACAGCTTTTTGGAGCTCTGACAAGCTTGTTCCTTTAGAATACGGGCCACATATTTAATAGCATCCCATGAGGAGAATCTTCTCTCTCTCTCTCTCTCTCTCTCTCTCTCTCTCTCTCTCTCCTGTTACAGGTTTTTGATGTGATAATACCAACCCAATATTTGAGAGATTATGTTCCTCTTTTGTATAGTAATGGCAGAAAAATAGGAATATCTGAATGGAAAATGTGGTCGATGGTCTCATGGAATATTCATCTACCTCCTTGGCTTGTTGGTCTCTCTAACCTGCGCCTTATTTATTTACGTTTTTAATGTACCTTCTGGGGGAAACAACAGTTCTCGCAAAACGTCATCACAGTTATACTTGAGTAGGTTTGGAATACCAAGCTGAGACCTGATTTGCAATTAACTGCTGCCAGTGTTGTCTTTGAAGGGTGACTACTTTCATCCCCCCCCCCCCCAGTAAACTTTGTTCCCCTTTCCCTGTAGATCTTTGGCAGGAGTACTCCAAACACCTGGGCTCTCAGACCTGGTCTAGTAGAAGTACCCAACCACAGATGTCAGCTTCTTTTGTTGACTTCCTATTAGTAGCCGCTTAATGGATGGGAGCAAAACACAGCTTTGCCTAAGCGCTTATCAATAGACAGCAAACATTCTTCTTTCATTGGGCAAAGGGTCAAACTGTTTCACTTGGCTATAAAGCTCTGCCAGATAATTGCTGGTGATTAGCAATTTTAATTACCAGGTGCTATGGTTTCTAGTGTGTAGTGGGTTTTTCCCCCTGTTGTTGTAATTGGACAGGTTGCTAATAGGTACTGCTTATTGTAGCCCTGCTAGCATTTTTTTTAATAGTAATTGCACAACTCTTTTAAGCAAGCATAATAAGTATAAATGAAATAACTAGTGTCTGCTGGAATCAAATTATTTGGTTATAAGATCAATGAAGAGGGCTTTTCAGAGGGAATGTATTTTTGTTTTGTTTGTTTTTTTAAAAATTGTCTAGTGAAAAAATATTTAATACAATTCACAAGTCAGCTTTTAATCCTCTTGTAAACACTTGTATATACTTTTGTTACCAAAGAGAGGCGATGATTTAAAAATCTTTCCCTGCTATATTGGTCTTGTTGGAACTAAGCTTGTAGAACATGTTCTACCTCATTGGTTTTGCATGAAGACTTTTAGGAGGTTTTCATAGGATCACAAAACCAACAACACAATTAGCAGTGAACTAATCTCTTTCCTTAAGCAGGCGCTAAAGGGGTTCAAAATAAAACAGTGAGCACAAAAGACGGGTGATCTCCCTTAACAGAGGATACAGCTATAATACTTGAGGAAATAAATGGCCACATTTTATTTTAAATATAATCTCAATTTCTTTTCACGCTAAGTAGCAAATTCAGCTTTTGTAGCTTTCATTGTATTGCTCAGGGAGCTTGTGATGCAAGATAATGCAGCTAATCTAATTTGGATTTGAGTAGTAAATTTTGAAGCTATCTCTAGTGGTTTTATAAGAGTGGCTGCTCTGTGTTCAGGAAAATAAAGGGATTCATATGAGGTGTGATATCTATTCATTTCTGCATTTTTCATTTTCAGCTTTTTTCCCTTTTTCCTTTTTGGTTACACTTGTACTCAGCTTCTCCCATGAGGTGTGGGCTGGGCATGAATGCTAAGGAGAGGCACCTGGCGAGAATCAGAGCCACTTTGGGTGTGACAGTGTATTATGGAGCGAACTGAAAATGTGAGGAAAATAAATGTCGTTTCACGATACCGCTCCATCAGAAACAGACGTCAGTCTGCACGCTATGCTGCAGCTATTTGTCATGTTATATATGACAAATATATACTCAGGGCATACTCAGGGCAGTATGTTATATATGACAAATATATACTCAGTGGCATACTCAGGGCAGGACTTTAGCAAAGGAGAAGAAGAAGAAGAAATCCAGAGTTTGGATTTGATATCCTGCTTTATCACTACCCGAAGGAGTCTCAAAGCGGCTAACATTCTCCTTTCTCCTGAGAGACTTCAGAGAAGTGTGACTAGCCCAAGGTCACCCAGCAGCTGCATGTGGAAGAGCGGAGATGCGAACCCGGTTCACCAGATTTTTGAGTGGGTACGAACCAGGCACCCCCACACAGGCACCCCCAGCACAGCACAACACAACACGGTGCACCTCTTCGCCAGACAAGGGCCGCGTTGGCCAGCCAGGCTCCCCACTGTGAGGGTGAGCAGGCATCTCAGTGTGGCCCCACTCTGCTCCAGCGGGGGTGAGATCGCTCTGGTGGTGGTTAGCGCTGGTGCCTCCCTGCCAGGTGCACGCACACAAATGCACACACACAAACCCCAGCCGACAGCAACCACAGCTACACCACTGAGTTGAGGTTCCCACTCTTCAGGAGGGTTCTCCAATGCAGCAGGGCTCCCCTACCACACATTTTAAATTGTGTGTGCATGAAAGAGATATCATTTAAAGTAAGTGGAGTTATTACAATTTTAAAAGACACACACACCCCACCCGGTAAGACCACAAAGTCCATAATCCAAGTCCACAATCCTAACTCAGGGTTGCCATATTTCAAAAAGTGAAAATCTGAACGAAAATGTTGTTGAGATTTTTTGGTAAAATCGCCAAAAATAACACTGCCAACACAGGTTGCTGCCCAGAGACACTTTCCAACAAGCTATGTCCAGGAAATTCCGGTCATATGGCAATGTATCGTAAATACAACAGGATTTACTTTTGAGTAGACATGGTTAGGATTGCATTGTAAAATTACCTAACTGCCCCATTGTACTGCCAGTACTAACAACAAGCTTTAGAAATTTTAGAAGAGCTCTGCTGGATCTGGCCTGCCAGATGTTGTTGGACTACAAGGACTGTCATCCCTGATAATTGCTGACTGGGACTGATGGAAGTTGGAGTCCAAACATCTGTCAGGTCCAGGTTTCCCATTCCAGACTTAGTTCATCCATCATATAAAGTGTGAGCTAACACATATAGTAGAAGGAACACTCAAAATAGCTTGCTGTGTCCTTCAGCTTCTTCAGGGAGCTTACAATGGGATTTCAATCTCACAATAACTTGAGCACTGATGTTTATTATAGTTGAACAGGGATTGAAGCCTGCACATCATTAATGTAGATCCATTACTTCCACCACACTGCATTGCTCACAAATAGACTGGCTGAAAACCAGGAAGTGTGGGTGCCATTCATGAACGCATCACTTCTAGACTGTAAATTCAAGGATAAGAAATTATGGAAGCTGACAAAACGTTTGTAGGTATAGCGGAAAAATGTCAAAAGTTGGGAGTGTGACGCATACACATACCACCACAACAGCACATAAAATCGAAACATCAACAACCCATTTAAAAAGCTTACGTTAGCAGATCTTAAAAGCCTAGTAAAACAGGCATGTTTTTGCTGATGCCTAAATGATAGCAGTGAGGTCTCATAGGATATTTGAATGGCAAGGAAAATGCTGTGCCCCTCTTTCTCCAGTTGCCACCCATCACAATTTCAGCTGTTGGGGCACCCAGTAAAATGGCTCACAGGATAATCTCTGGATGGAAGATTGTCTGACGAATATGTGAGTCCTTAGCCATGTAGGTTTTGTACACCTCAAAAAATGTACACGGTAATTCTTTACACATATGGGAAGCTCACTGAAACTAGCAGACTTTCCAAGCAAATGGATTGGGATAAGGGTGCCAGTTATGCTTGCCATATTAAAATGTATCTCTGTATACACAGTTGTGATAAGAATTCAGTGTCATTTATGGCGCAGTGAATAAACCCAGCAGAGTGGGTTAAGGATACAAACTTAAGCATTACTTTTTAATTTCTTTGCTTTTGTGGCTTGAGGTTAGACCCATACTATGTTATTTGCACATCGTTTTTTGGTACTTTGTTGATATTAGTTACCTGCTGTGACACACAGAAGATGGCAGTTTCATTGTTGTACTCTGGAAAAAGCAGGTATTGTACACCTGAATTATAATCTCGCTGTGATAATGTGCTACTATTGAGTCAACAAAATGAGTTGTCTATTTTGTCTTCACACACACATCTCTTGCGAAGGCGAGATTGACAATCAGAACCATAAATATTTTGGCCTTCACATTTTGCGGCATGATGAAAAGCAAAGCAGTGCAATAATTTCAAAATGAAAACTTGCAGACAATGCTCTTCCATTTGTTCTAGTAAGATGAACTTCTTATGAAAGGCGTTTATTCTGAAGAAGTGTTAAAATGTTACAGACCAGCAATCATCAAAAATATGTAAACAGAAAAAATATTGTATATAATACACTGTCTTCTGAAGTGCATGTAGAAAATGCACATTAAAATAATGCCAAAAAATGTCCCATGCTCACAAAATATCTTATTTATATCTTAAATGTTTACCACATTGCAGTCTTTAGGTTTCTTTTGATCATTGGAAGGGAACAGATATTTATCGAGTCTGTAAATGGTAAACAATTTCCCAGGGAATACCACCATTTCCTGGCAAATGACTGAAGAATAAAAGTCTGTGGGTTTTTTTTTGTGTGTGTGTGTAAGCAAGCAAGCAAGAAGGTGAGGAACAGACTGATACTGATTTACTGACTATTTGTACTAAAGAAGTTCTATAGAATTCTTAGACTTTGCCAGTTTGCTTGTATGCTATTTTCTATTTTAGGTTACAGCCCAATACCCCAGGGATGGGGAACCTGGGACCTTCCAGATCTTGTTGGACTTCAGCTCCTATCAGCCTCAGCTGCCATGGCCAATGATCAGGGGTACTAGGAGTTATAACCCAATGGCATCTAGAGGGCCACAGGTTTTCCACCCCTGCTATACCCACTTACCTGCGCACAGCAGGACTGGGTTCTGAGCAGACTTACGTACTACAGAATAAAAATATCCACACAGTATTCCACACAGAATTATACCTTTTCATTAGTTTTGTAAACAGAGAAAACAGCATTATACAACCTCTGGTAAAATAAACCTTTTTATAACGTACGGTTTGCCTGCAGTTTCACCAGAACTAGATGAAGTGAAACGATGAGCTTTGTGTAAGGACATAGGCAATTCGGCATTTCTGCAGTATATAATATTTCCCCCTTTTTATTAATTATCATCATCATCATCATCATGTTCCAATTCTTCTTCTTCTTCTTCTTCTTCTTCTTCTTCTTCTTCTTCTTCTTCTTCTTTGGCGAAACAAATTGTAAATAGAGATTGGATTGTAGCCAATGCTAGACCTACTTAGAGTAGACCTATTGAAGTTAATAGCCATGACCTAATTGGCATTCTGTGCTATTGGACCTGGATTGGTGTTATATGCTCAAACTGTCTTGCCTTGATGAGCAACCTGGCTTCTGAATTCTCACCAGCTGAAGTTTCCAAACCATCTTCAGAGGCAGCCCCAAGTATAATCCAAACCTAGATGTTACCAGATCATAGACGTTAGCCTGTTGCTATCCAGATAGGGCGCAGCTGGACAATCAGTCAGAGCTGATGGATTTATGCTAGTTTAAGCAGTCAGTTTCAGATATTTTTAAATGCTTTTGGGGGTGGGGAAAAGGTTTTGTTGCTGTTGCCGCAGGTTTTACAATGGAAATACTGCCTTTTCTCCAATAGGAACAGTTAAATGTTAATTAAAATGTTTCATTTGTCTTTCCAAGTCAATTCACACAAGAGCAATCTTTGGAGATGATAGTACAGAATTTGAGGAGGAGAGAATAAAATTAAAATAATTTGAAATATATGTTGACAATTCATTGTGCAGTGCTTTCCTCTTAATCAAATGCATTGATGCGGACTAATTTTCCTCCAGTTCGCTTGTTGATATAAATAGACGGCCCTGTATAATTAACAAAATACTACTATACATAAAAAGGGAAATGATAATGTTATACACCCTTCTTAGACTAATTAGCAAACCTTAGTGGACTATTGCTGCCAAAAACTGTACTACAAGTTTTTGTTTTACTTTGTTGCTTAGGAACACCTAAGATTTTTCACATGGCATGGGTCCCTTATTTGTTTATCATTAGCTTGTTGTCTCTGATAATAGTCTAGCCCTGCCTAGCATTGGTATGCTCATAGCATGATGCTGTAGTTGTTTAAGCCACAAGGCTGGGATACTGTAATGTTCTTCACATGTGGTTGCTCCCTGATTTTTTGGAAGCTCCTGCAGCATGTAGCAGACCTCTTCCTGAGGGAGTGGTCCAGTAGGACGGCATTATATTGGTGCATTAGTCTACCCCAGCTCTATATTGCGTTTCCATCATAATTCAAGAGACAGATTTTGACTCCATTGGTGGGACTTTATTGGTTCCACATATCATCTGATCCCTGTGAGGCAGCTAGCTGATGTAGCACCATACTACCATCTGCAGCGGTGGTTTGGCATTGCTTCAGAGACCATGTCAGCATTCTTCTGTTCACAAGTTGCTGGCACAGGGAATAAGCCATGTAGACCCTACAACTAGAGTGGCTGGTTCAAGAATACTAGTACGGGTACTTAATAACGATTTGTCAAAACCTAGCCTCAACAAGTGTGCTAGATTTTATTTGAGCTGGCGTTTGATGTGTGTGTCATTTGCTATGACTTACCTGTTTTCGTTTCATTCACTACTTCGTATATTCTTTGTTATATGAAGACTAAGGGCTGATTTGAATGTCATGCTAAGTCATAGTTTAGCATTATGAGAGCGAGTCCAGCAAAACTTGTCTCCTATATTCTGCCTTGTCCCTTCTATTCTGGTGTAGCCATTAAGCTTTTGCTTTCATTTTAGGTTAACTGCAGTTTGCTGGGTCATCTGAACTGGGACAGACTGTGGTTAATCTTAACTGTGTTTAGATGAAACAAGGCAATATCATGGGCCCTGGAGGTGGGCTGGCTGGCTGGGCCAGACAGAGGAGTGGTGGACAGATGACCCCAGAGAGGGATACAGTCAGCTAGGAAGGTCTCTACCCAGGTTGTGAGAGCCCAAGAAAGATGATCCTTGGAAAGGTCCTAGTGGGGAGGACTTCCCTTGCTTGATCTCCTCTCCTACCAATTGCCACAGTGCAAGACTTGGGCTCTGCTTCTTTTTCCGGAGCTATCAGAGGCTGGTTCTGGATCATCCACTTTGCCTACTATGCCACCAACTGTCTCTGCACTTGTCAGAAACTATTGTCCATCCTGTTGGGATATGAGTACAACGCAGCTGCAAACAAGCAGCTTGATGTTGACATCACATGATGTTGCTAGCCATGAGAAAGAATGTTCCTGGCAGTTCACAGGGTTCACAGAGATTTGTTCTGTGTGTAATATGAGACCTTCCTGTTGCATATGTGAAGGAAGTCTTACTGAGTTGCTTGGAGGAGACTGAACTAAACAGACATGTTTTTGTACAGATGTAAAGACAGAAATAGACGTAGATGATGTAGACTTTCTGACTTTCTTCTTTCTCCTGCTGGTATGCAAGGAGCAAAGGGGGTGTGCATCTTCCACGCTGGGAGATGTCGCCTATCAAGATCTCCCTGGACTTGCGGGGATGCCAGCCAGGGTAGATCACCGGTAAACAAGCCCTGGGAACCTGAGAGGGGGGCCAGCCTCTCCCGAGGGGGCTAGTTTTCCAACACATCCTGCCTCTCCATGTGTATGTTACGCCACCTGGCCCATCCACCTCTGAGGAGACAGTAACACCTCCATTGCCCAAGTTGTGGAGACATCAATACAGGTGCAAACAGCTGTGGGTGGTTGAGCCTTCTTGCAGAAGTGCTAGGTGGCTTGCGAAGTCTAGAGATAAGAACTGCTTGCTGCACTAAGTTGTGCCTGACCCTTTTCCTTATAACTGCTTTGTAAGGTGTGTATTGTTGATGGATCAACATATTTGCTTGTGTAGCAATATATAGCACCCATTGTGCCTTTGACTTGTGTTTTGCCTATGTACCATACCAGTCTGAGCATTAAATTTTTGGGTAGAAACCGTAACCAGAGTTCAGTTTCTTCGTCAAGTGGGAGCCAGGACAGCCAATTTTCAACCATGGTTAATAAGGTGAGTTCCACTGACCATAGTTAAGATTATCCACAATTTAGGGTTCAGTCAACAGGCTAAACTACAGTTAATATAAAATGGAAACAAACTTTTAGTCTCCTCCTTGTGGCAGTGCTGGAATTGGGAGAGGAGAAGGACCATGTGAGCCTGAGGTTTGCTGAAGTTCATTCTCATAATACTAAACCATAATTTAGCATTACACCCAAACACAGCTTCTAAAGGAAAAAACTAAATACACGACAGGAGTATCTCTTTGTTCACATTTGCCACTAGAATTTCATTTTTTGTGATACAGCTATGGTGTTGCCAGATCCACAACCCAGATGTGTTTAAGTACTAGGATTCAAGTCATTGATTTAAGTGGTTGGCCTGTTGAGTGGATAAAAATATGAAACAAATTCAGTGAACAGCTGAAGTGACTTTAAATCATCATAGAATTAAGAGAGAGATAGGTCAAGTGATGCTAGCAGTACTTCAACTGGGATGCGAAAATTAATATAATCAGGATTTTTTTAAAAAAACCACACACAACAAAACACACAACATAAACAATCTGGTTAAGGAAAGGAAATTGAATCATGATTTTTAAAACTCAGAAGCTGTACTGAAAGGATAATTAAGAGGGGGAAATGAATTTCAGGATACCTTTTAGCCGTGAGCCAACTATTAAAGTATAGCATATTGCTGCTGTCTCAAAAACCAGTGTAAATTGGAGGACTGACAGGATTATTTCCCCTCAAAACATAGATTTTCAATGGCAAAAGCAAAGGAGCCATAAAACTGTGGAACTTTGACCTGTGTAGGGAAAGGTTATCCTGTCTTCCCTCCATGATGCTCAGATCCCTACCTCAACCCCACAAGGCTGAGAGATGGGGCTATCACACTTTATCTCAGAAGCACATATTGTTTTATGTTGGGGGGGGGTGCAGTAATGTCTTACAATAAATGGGCGCGAAGCATGCAGATCGCTTCTGCGTGGGCGGGGAACCCGGAAGTAAACACTTCTGGGTTTGCCGTGTTCGTAAGCTGAAAGTCCGTAAGAAGAGCAGAACGCAACACAAGGTATGACTGTACTGATGTTTACAGTTTTATTGTACTGTAAGCCCTTCTGCAAGGGACGCGGGTGGTGCTGTGGGTAAATCCTCTGTGCCTAGGACTTGCCGATTGCATGGTCGGCGGTTCGAATCCCCGCGGCGGGGTGCGCTCCTGTTGTTCGGTCCCAGCGCCTGCCAACCTAGCAGTTCGAAAGCACCCCCGGGTGCAAGTAGATAAATAGGGTCCGCTTACCAGTGGGAAGGTAAATGGCGTTCCGTGTGCTGCACTGGCTCGCCAGATGCAGCTTGTCACGCTGGCCACGTGACCCGGAAGTGTCTGCGGACAGTGCTGGCTCCCGGCCTATAGAGTGAGATGAGCGCACAACCCTAGAGTCTGGCAAGACTGGCCCGTACGGGCAGGGGTACCTTTACCTTTACCTTTAAGCCCTTCTGCCCTGTGTCCATATGATGAATGGCAGACTAGAAATTATTTTATAAATAAATGCCAGTCTTAGAGCTTCAGTAGGTTTATATAGACCAGGGGTCTGCAACCTTTAAGACAAAAAGAGCCACTTGGACCCGTTTCCGAAGAAAAAAAAACTGGGAGCCGCAAAACTCGTCATTATAAAAATAACTTTTTTGTCACTTTTTTATTATTTCTTTGTTTGACCCCTCAGAATTACTCCTCCTCATAGAAATAAACGTTGAAATTAACAAGTTACCTTTTTGAGTGTGTGTGTTCTTCACTCCCCTTCAAAACATTGACCAGCGTACATGCCCCCTTTCAATGCAGTGACCAGCGTACATGCCCCTTACAATGTAGCGGGCAGGCGGGTGGGAAGGTGACGTCGGGACGGTGCATGACTAACGCACGCACCGCCCCCATGCGACGTCACAGCCAGTACAGCGCCCGCCACAGTGGGGAGTGTTGGGGCGCACAATGCGCCCCTCCCCTCGCTAGTATCCGCCCCGGAGCCGCGGCAAAGGTGTAAAAGAGCCACATGCGGCTCCGGAGCCGCTGGTTGCAGACCCCTGATATAGACCCTTCAGAAAACCTACTTCTCGACTGTTAAGGCCAATTTCTCTTCCTTCTGTTCTATTCTGTGTCAACTATATCTTTTTCAGGTCTTTTAACTCCTCAGATTGTAGGACCAGAATTAGTTGCAACTCAGAGATGCATCATGCACAAGCCACTGCTAGAGACAAATAAAATAAAATTTAAAATTCTGTCATAATAGTTTTAAATAATGGTCATTCACCATATTAACCCCAGAGACTTAAACCGACTTTTTATTTCTGCAAATCCCCAAATAATCTTGTCTCTTCTCTTGTTATTGACTTGGTGATACCCCTCGTAATTCATCCCAAATTGTATGTAATTCAAGAGCAGTAGGAGAAGGAGGAAATTCAGAAGGAAAATGATGCACCCTGCTCCAAGATGGAAAATGCAGTATTTATCATTTTTAAAGAGAACAAAAAGATCTGTATGTTATGTGGGTTTCAGTGACAGTAATTATCCTTCTATTCAAGAATGAGTAATTACATTATTCTGTATGCTAAAGCGCACAGTTACACACACACACACACACACACACACACACACACACACCATGGTTGTCCCACGAGTACTGCAAACAGCAAAACAGATTAAACAGGTGTTTATTCATATCAGTTAAAACTATGTCCTAGAACATTTGGTTTGGTTTTTTTACATTCTGATCATAGTTATCTGATTACGGAAATGAAAATTCTAGAGTAACTCATTCTATATTATAATTATTTCATTGATTCCACATCCTTTGCGAACCTGACCATTCTCAGAGATTAGGATGTGAAGATACAGCTCTTAAGGGATGTTGTGAAATGTTCTTTCCAAGACATTTCTTCAGATATGGCTTTGGAGACACATCGTAACTAGAAGCTATGTCCAAGTTAATGAGGGCTAGAAACTTGTTGTTGTTTTTTTTAAATCGAAACTGAGATTGTCCAAAAGACAACTTTTACTCAAATGTTTGAGTTGCAGGTTGTGTTGTTGGTGCACAGGTATGCATATTGTGCATTTACTTATTTATTATTAAATTTGTGTCCTATCTTTCCTCTTAAAGGAGTCCAGGGCAGCAAATTTCAAAATGTGGAGACCACGCAAAAAAATAAAAAATAAAAAACAAAAAACATTTTGAAGCATAGCTCCAGTTTTCGTTATAGAGGTCACATGGGAAGCAGAACTGTTGTCGTACAGAAACGATAAAGTATGGTGATAGTCTTCAGTTCTTCCTCAATATAGTTTGATGGGTACTGTCACTGTGTCACTGTGATGAAGCTTGCCCACCATCTAACCAAAGTTAATAACTTTTAAAATCCTATTTATTTTAATAGCAAAAGTTCAGATAATGTGTTGATCTCTGCAGCTGAAATCAATGGTGCCTATTTGTGCTTACCTTGGGCTGGATCTTGCCATTTATTTTTAAAGGAAGCTGTTCTTTTAAAGCATTTCCTTTTCCTAATGGGAGAACACGCCCTAGCAAAGATGCGTGGTCCTTGATTAAATTTGACAGGGAGTGTATGGCGATACAGGTCAACCTCACCCATTGTCGTTTGACTTTATTCTCAGGTTGTTTCAAAGAAATGTTTACAATGGCTGTTTCTATCTCAGGAAAGAGCTTTGCTTTCTGTGTTCATTTCCTGATAATATCGTTTGTTTTTGGTCTGGCATTCAGGCAGTAGACTTAAATCCCCCTGGACCTCTTGACTTTGTATTCTACCTGGCAACAAATATCTTGGCTCCCTCCATTGTCACTTGATCAGGGATAAAAGAGACCTGCAGTTTCCTAAGGAACACAAAAAGACAGCATATGCTCCCTCCCTCATGAATCAACTGTCCTTTCTTCTTCTTTTTCCCCCTTTGAATTAAAGTGCAAATTTTGATGGGTGCTTGTGTTTTGGTTCAGGTATCGTTTCAAAATTGTGAATTGGACAGGTTTGCTTTTAAATGCAAAGTGAATCAAATTTCTGCCCTATCTATCTGTGAACCCCCAGCATCTGTAGACTGAGATGTCTACCTTCCTTTGCTAAGACCTCACTAGCATAAAAGGTTTGTGTCAGTAGTGGGAGCCTGACCTCAGACCTGTGAGTGAGAATATGTTCACATGATCAAGTGTGCTCTCACTGCTGGGGTTTTTTTATTCATTTGACGCTAGCAACAATCCATATCAATCCTGCAGTTTCTTGACAGATACTGTTATTTGGTCAAAACAAAACAAAATTAAATTTAAAAATTCCTTCCATTAGCACCTTAGAGACCAACTAAGTTAGTTATTGGGACGCGGGTGGTGCTGTGGGTTAAACCACAGAGCCTAGGACTTGCCAATCAGAAGGTCGGCAGTTTGAATCCCCATGACAGGGGGAGCTCCCATTGCTCGGTGCATGCTCCTGCCAACCTAGCAGTTCGAAATCACGTCAGCGTGCAAGTAGATAAATAGGTACCGCTCCGGCGGGAAGGTAAGTGGCGTTTCCATGTGCCGCTCTGGTTCGCCAGAAGCTGCTTAGTCATGCTGGCCGCATGACCTGGAAGCTGTCTGTGGACAAACGCCGGCTCCCTCGGCCTATAGAGCGAGATGAGCACGCAACTCCAGAGTCGGTCACGACTGGACCTAATGGTCAGCGGTCCCTTTACCTTTACCTTTTAAGTTAGTTATTGGTATGAGCTTTCATGTGCATGCGCACTTCTTCCACATTCACTTGATACTTCTGAATGGTGTGAGCATTTGAGACAGCCATTGCACGTGCACAGATAAGTGTGCATGTGCAGCTAATGTGTTCATGAACAGGAGGTTTTTTTCGGGGGTGTTGGTTCTGGGTGCAAGGAAACCAAAAAGGTAACATGTGTCGACCGAAGGTCCCCTCTCTGATATGAACAAAACCAGACATAGGCAAACTCGGCCCTCCAGATGTTTTGGGACTACAACTCCCATCATCCCTATCTAACAGGACCAGTGGTTAGGGATGATGGGAGTTGTAGTCCCAAAACATCTGGAGGGCTGAGTTTGCCTATACCTGAACAAGACTCTGCAAATACAGTTTGAAATTCATGTGGGGAGGGCGGGACCTTTTCTTCATCTTAAGCTGCTAATTGGACATATCCTGAGTGAGCAAAACTTGCTTCTACATGAGGGCACAAGAGTGTAATATGTGTGTTTCTTAAAATATTTCATGGCCAGTAGGAAAATGTGATAATGGTTTGAAAGGTGGCACCTGCTGGCTTCAGACTGTATCTCAGTTTTACTACAGGGGTAAAGGCTAAACCGCATCCCAGCGTGGAAGGTTACTGTTACATTTTTATCAAGCATGGAATCGAAACCTCAGTGCTGATCCTAGTGCAATATTTGGGTATCTTAAAAAAATAATAAAATACACTCTTCTATAATTTATTGGGGAGTGTAATGAAATATGTTTAATTTGATAGAAAGGCCTTGATAAGATATGATTAGTGGTAGCATGTTGATGGTTGCTAGCTGGAATTTGATCAGGCCATGGGTTCTGATAAAATCAGTGCTCGTTTTAAGTTGTTGTGTAATTGACTGCCCTGGAAAGGTAAAAAGTGAGCTCCCCTGTAACCAAGAGATTCTGTTCTCCACATCCAGCCAGAACATAATATACTGTGTTGGCTTGTAAGGCCTGTGGGATTTAAATAGTGTCTGCAATCTGGAGCCATGCTGATTTACTAATCCTTGATCTTAGTCGAACATGATCACAGTCCCTGCTTCTGTTCATAAGGGATAGGCTTACTGTTAATTGACAGACTTTGGCATCTTACCAAAAGAAAAAGGGGGGGGGGGGAGAAAGGAAAAAAGGCTGCAGCGCAGAGAGGAAGAAACTAATGCAGCTACAGAGGATGTTCCTGACAACTTAATTTGGGAATGGGGAGGTGTGGGGGGCGGAGGAAAAAAATATCTATTTCCTAGAAGTTTATACTGATTTCAAAATGTATTTTATTTGTTTCTTTAAAAAACACACTGTGTCGTTTGCATGTTTGTTTGTTTTTTTAAAGGAGAGAAGTGCTAATAACAAAAGGGGTAATCAGGAATGTGTGTGTGGTGATTAAGAGATGAACGGCATCCAGGATCTTCCCAGGCACTTGGCTTTCCATTTATTTAATTACTGTGTGACTCTTCTGTATGTGGCTTGGATGTACATGCATGTGCATAAAAATTATCTGTGCATGCTGGATAGTAGATACAATGCTAAGTGTTAGAGGCTTGCTGAAAGCATTCCTGTTTGCTCAAGCTTTCCCTGCAGCGTCACCAAGCATGTGCTTTGATGTGCAAAATAGTATATATTGATATCTATATACAGTCATACCTCATGTTACGTCCGCTTCATGTTACATTCTTTCAGGATACATCCCGTGGCAACCCAGAAGTACCGGAAAGGGTTACTTCCGGGTTTCGCTGCATGCGCAGACACGCAAAACGATGACATGCGCATGCGCAGAAGCGGCGAATCGCAATCCGTGCATGCGTAGACGCGGGTTGCGTTCTTTTCATGTTGCGAATGGGCCTCTGGAACGGATCCCATTCGCAACCAGAGGTACCACTGTATCTATATCTATATCTATATCTATATCTATATCTATATCTATATCTATATCTATATCTGAACTTTGTTTTGTGTATTTTGTTGTTGTTGTTGTTGTCCATCACTTAGATAATATTATTTGATCAAGAGGCTTAAAAAATAAATAACTTTTAGGGCATGCTTACACCAAATAAACGCCTCCTTACTACCAAGGACGGTGACATGGGTGACCAGATTACTGAATACATACAATGGTAACTTACCAGTAGGTAAAAAATAGCCTACGTTCACTAGCTGTGAGCCTGGCATGCAGAGCCATGAGGGAACTGATGCTCATTGCTCACGCTTTGCAGAGATACCAGGCATAGCCTTTTTCTATGTCACTTGAAATGGTGTGTGTCCCCCCCCCAAGAAAGCTCCTCCCTCTTACCCTTTCACTCAACCCTTCTTCAGGAGGAAAACAACATGCAGCAGTTCTCCATCATCATCCTAGCCAAGCTTTGCTGAGATAAAATACAGTACTTGGAAAATGCTCCCAAATGGTGTGAACCTTAAAGGGTTCACCCCTTCTCTCAGGTTCTAGAGACTTGATGTGTGCACTGGTGAAGCTTCCCTTTAATTGCACACCAATTTTGGATCCAGATGTGCATTTCCTGGATGAACCTGGGCATACACAGCAATGCCACCTCACTTCATGCATTTCATGGTTGGAGTAGTTCCAGGTGCTCTTGGCCATCCAGGTCATGTGAGCCATTGCAGTGGCAAACAGCACCAAATCTCGCTGGTGTACAATATGCCAGTGTTAAAAAGCAGTTGATAAATCTGTTAGAGTTTGCTTGCTTCTCTCTCTCTTTCCCCTTCTTATTTTTAATGGTTTTGCTATTTTATACATGTCCTCTGCTACTTCCTTGAAGCCTTCATTCCTCACTCCTTCAGAAACCCTTCCACCTACCAAATGCAGTTTTCCTTTCATTAGAAAAGAATAAATATTTGCGAACGCTCGTTTTAAATAAAAATGTAGCACCATAATGCAAAAAGAGAATGCGTACACCTGCTGTTTTGCAAGTATTCTCACCATGAAATAACATGCTAGCTCCTGCTACCTATCTTAAAACATGTTCAGGCTACCAACCTGATCAAATCTCAACTAATCTCAAAGATCTGCTAATAAAGGCTTCCATTGTCTTTACTTGAGAATCTGGGAAGAGGCCAGTTCCTGAGAAACTGCATGGGGTAGTGGGTAGTCTTGGTCTAGGATTATTGAGATTTCAGTTCAAATCTGCACTCAGCCCCAAAGCTCACTGGTTACCCTTGGGCCAGTCACTGTGTCTCCCAGCCTAGCCTACCTCTCAGGGCTGTTGTGTGGGTAAAAAACAGCAGGGGGAGAACCATGTAGCCACCATGAGCTCCTTGGAGGAATTGCAGAATATAATGTACTAAACTGAACAAATAAAGTTAGTTCTCAACAGACCTTTTGGTCTTTGCCTAGGGACTGATATACATAAGTTCTGTTCCTAATCCCACAATTTTAAATAATGGAAGTAACAAAACAAAACAGAAAAAGCCCAAATTGCTCTCTGTTCCTTATGCTAGGCAAAAATCATCTTTAATGTCTTTCACTCTGGAGATGGGGAAAGCCTCTGCTATTGTGGCTGACATTTATAATTGTGAAAGGGACTAAGTGCTGACTCTAAGAGGGTCTCAGACTACACAGACTCAAAAACATTGCAATTAAATATATTAGAAGACACTTACAGATATGCAGCCAATCAGCTTGCTCAATTAGTAAATATTCTGAACCCTGTAATTTTGCATAAAGAGTGACCCATGCTGTGAGGGATGTTTACTGGATTGGTACGTTGGGTAATTAGGAGAGAGATAAGCGCTCCATAAGAGTTTTTGGGGACAGATTATGACGTGCCCTTGCACTGATGCGTAAGTGGGCCTGGGGAAGCACAGAAAGAGTTCCCCCTCCTGTTGCGCAGGTTGCTTCAAGTTCGGTCAGATCTCCTGTTTACCATTTGCTGCTCCCAGTGGTTCCTTTTTTTCCTGCCTGCATTTTGAAAAAAACCATGCAAGAAAATAGCCAGGAAAACAGTGCTTGAATTATGGGGACAAATGTAGGGGGCCTTTAATGAAAGTTATAAGCCTCACCCCCTGAGTCCTTCCACTTTTAGCCAAATCATTATGTACACACACACACACACACACACGCACACACCAGTAGCCTTCTTTAAGGCGCCCATCGCAGAAGGTAACAGAGCCTGACCAAACCTGCTGTGCTTCCTCTGTAATTCAAGAACTGGACAGTGGGTGGACTTGCATAGACAGCCTGAACAAACAATGCAAAGCAGAGTGGAAGATCAGACTGCCCTTCTCAGCTAGGAACATAGCCAAAGACATGGTGGAGAGATCCAGACATGTATATATGCATTTTTGAAAAGTAGCTGTTACAAATGGTAGGTGGCTGTTCCCTGCCATTCAAGCCCTGCAGAAAATGATCACACCTCTGAAATGTGAGAGTACTCAGACACAAGTCTTTGAGATGTGTGAATAGCAGAATAAGACCTTGAACCCTTTCCAGATGAGTACTTTTGGGCCATGTCAGGTCACATGTTACATTTTCAGCACATGCTCATAAAATATTTTGTGTGTGTATAAAAAGTATATGAACACTATAAATGCATGTTTCTGATATGCTCTGCAGGGATCTCAGGTTGGCTGTGGATGTAAATAAAAATAAAAATAAAAATAAAAATAAAAATTATTATTTGTACCCCGCCCATCTGGCTGGATTTCCCCAGCCACTCTGGGCGGCTTCCAACAAAGATTAAGAATACATTAAAATGTCACACATTAAAAACTTCCCTGAACAGGGCTGCCTTCAGATGTCTTCCAAATGTCAGGTAGTTGTTTATCTCTTTGACATCTGATGGGAGGGCGTTCCACAGGGTGGGCACCACTACCGAGAAGGCCCTCTGCTTGGTTCCCTGTGGCTTTGCTTCTCGCAGTGAGGGAACCACCAGAAGGCCCTCGGTGCTGTACCTCAGCGTCCGGGCAGAATGATGGGGGTGGAGAATATACACTCCAAGGCAAACACAGGCTTGCTGCCCTGTTACTTGTGAATGGCCCACAGGCTTGTGGGTGTCTCTTGCACATCTTTTTTCACCGCAACTTTGCAAACTGGCATGCAACCAGCTCTGAAGCATTGTGATGTCATGTAAACACAAAACAAGTGATAACTCTTGAAACATTTAAAACATTGAGTGCAATCCGTCACCCATGGGCCCAGCTACATACATGTTAGGGAAGCCCCATAGGTAAAGGTACCCCTGCCCGTACGGGCCAGTCTTACCAGACTCTAGGGTTGTGCGCTCATCTCACTCTATAGGCCGGGGGCCAGCGCTGTCCGCAGACACTTCCGGGTCACGTGGCCAGCGTGACAAGCTGCATCTGGCGAGCCAGCGCAGCACACGGAACGCCGTTTACCTTCCCACTGGTAAGCGGTCCCTATTTATCTACTTGCACCCGAAGGTGCTTTCGAACTGCTAGGTTGGCAGGCGCTGGGACCGAACGACGGGAGCGCACCCCGCTGCGGGGATTCGAACCGCCAACCTTTCGATCGGCAAGTCCTAGGCGCTGAGGCTTTAACCCACAGCGCCACCCGCGTCCCTCCCAGGGTAGCCCCATAGTGCTCCATAAAGTCCTCTGTCCTCCCTTCCTCTCGCCCCAATGGCCTTTAAGCTGATACACACCCCAATGTGCTGACGATTACTTTCAAAGTGAGGCCCATATGCAGTAAAAGTATCCTTTCCCGATCCTTGCACATAAGTTATTCATGCTCTGGGATGAGCGTGGTAGCTTTCAGGTCAGTTCCCTAAAAAGGGAAGAGATGGCTAGATTCATGTACTACGCCAGAAGCTTGTGGATACTGTGGCAAGTTTGAGAAGAATAAGTTGGGGGAGGGCAGGACTCTTATGCCTCCTATGCTAAGTTCCTTTGATTGCTGTGTTCACGGGGTGACGAATTGTGCCCTGTATTTATAGCAGGAAATGTAGCATGAGACAGTCAATCAATATTTTAGCAAATAGTGTCTTTAGTTAACAAACCTGCTCTAATAATTCAGCAAAAGCAGCCTGGGTTTTTTTTTTGCTATCGTTCTTTTTCTGAAAGGATTTTCCTCGAAAAAGAAAAAAGATATAAAGTTGCTTAAGTAAGGACTGAAGAAGATACATGTGGCTTTAGGGGATGATAGTAAAAAGTGTTGTGTGTGCTGTAGGGATAATGTAATATATTTCTAAAGCTCAAAAGGGTGTGCTCTGTGGAAGTATTGATAGGCAGGATGTCCTTTTTTAAAAACTCTTATCTTCAGGGTTCCAGAGCTTGAACGTGCCAAGACCCTTCACGTGTTCCGCACAGATTTCATCGGCGCAATTTTCCCAGAGATTTATGTCCACTGCTCATGAAAGCAGTGAGTAGGCAGCCTTTTTGTCCCATAACATTTAACATATTTGTTAGATTAACTGATTGCTTGCATGTTTGGGTTTTAAAAATAAAATAAAATCCTTATCACAACAGCAGTGCCAACGAACTTCACTCATCAATAAAAGGGATGTTGGCTGAACACTCTCCTGTCTTGTTTGTGACAGCAAAGTTTAAGGTGAATTGCCTTAGGAGTATTGCTGTATTAAGCGTTAAAAAATGCAGTATTTGGGACTCTGGGCTTTATTTTTCTAGGTCAAGAAAGATTTCTTAGGTATACATGGTGAAGACATATCCATTTTTCTCTTCCTCTGCCAGACTTGGAATTTGTTTATTAACACTATGCACTGGGTCACCTAGGAGTTGACACAAATCCCTAATAAAAGGCATTGCAGAGTGGGTGCTGATGGGAAGCCAGTAATCTTTATTACACTCTCATTGAGAAAATGGGTTGTTAAAATATCGCCCGTTAAAATTCCACTCCACTTTAATATTTTGTTTACTGTTAACTTCGTTCCACCCACCCCCCACTTTTTTCCAAGCCTTGCATTTCTATATTTTACATTTCAGTAATCAACAAAATAATCCCATATCTCAATAAAGATCGTCTACCTTCCCTTCTGCGGATCACTTCAGTTAATTTGTCCATTTCTGTCCTTTCCAAGCATTCTTAATTATGGTTCTCAGTCAGTTGGCCTTTCTAAGTCTATGGCCACATTCAGGTTTTTTTTTGGGGGGGGGGGTTAATACAGAGGTAGTCGCCTCCTCTGGTCACTTCTCTCCCCCTTCCCATCAAGGGGGCAGTAAGGGGGGGGACTCAGAGACTGGATGGAATTCACAATTCCGTAGAGGAAAAGACTGACCTCTGGATGACCCGGAGTGTAACTGAAACAACCTTGAATGCCTTGGGTCAGTGGACAGTGTGACAACAATCTGGAGATAACAACCTCTGAATCCTTATTACGTATGGTTGCTTGGTTTATATGGCATGGCTTTTTTAGCAGCTGGATGACAAACAGAATTTTAATAGAATTTTTAACTTGTGCAAAGATTCAGCTGTGGATTTTTATTTTTATTTTTGGTATTTTAATTTTTACTGAAGGCATTTTGAATGTCTAACAACGCAAAAGACATGGCATTATGTAACTTACCAATGAACTAAATCCTGGTACAGTTTGACATTAAGGAGTAGAAAGAGAAAGTGGACACTAAACCTACAAAGCACCTTTGCGAGTCCCATTGATGTATCACCATGTTGCGCTGCAATGCATGGTCAAACTACCCATCATTTCTTGAACTGATAGTTTATCCACCTCGATGGAATACTGCATTTGCTTGAGCTGTGATTAGGAAGAGGTGCCAAACCCAGCTAAACTCCTTAAGTGACTCATGACACCATGTGAGTGACCAGAGCAGCCAAGAGTGTCCCCATGAGTCTGGGTAGTGGTTGGTGATAGACCATAGTTGCCATTCATATTGGAAGAACCATTGCAGATGTACTGGTATCTGATGGACCTGTCTCCCCCCACATCACTTACGTGTATCTCCTTCACTTTCCTTATTCTTGCGCATTGGGAATCCCAACTTTTTAGACAGCCCTTGCTCCCTCCTTTGAGGACAGCTTGTTCCACAGATAGCAGCTGGTCATGTTGTTTATCCCTATGCCGTGAAGTTTTGCTACCTGATTTCTGAGGGTCGAGGCACAAGAACAAACCTGCCTGTTTTCTCCAGGTGAATTGGCCAGTCTAGCTGTTTACCTCTCTTGCTGCTTCTCCTCCTCCCCAAACTTCACTCCAGCATTCACGTCATTCTTTGCCCTTGTTATGTACTGAGTTGAATAGGATCCAAAAGGCAGCAGTCTGATTGCTCCAAGAACAATAGGATTCAGAATGCAGCAGTCTGATTGGTCCTAGAACAATAGGATTCAGAATGTAGCAGTCTGATTGGTCCTAGAACAATAGGATTCAGAATGCAGCAGTCTGATTGGTCCTAGAACAATAGGATTCAGAATGCAGCAGTCTGATTGGTCCACAGGAGCCACCCAATCCAGCTCCACGTGGAAGTGAATCCGCAACCTGATTGACCTACAGGTGAATCCCAGAATTAGCCAATCATGTGGGGCCCATTGTGTAAATAATGTATATAAAGCAGACATTCTGGGAGAACTTCCATTCCTCCTCACCACTATGAGCTGAATAAAGAGCATGAAATCCACTCTCGACTCTGAGTACATTTCAGCCCTATAGATGTAGGCTGTGTAGTCTAACTCCCATGCATAATGCTGGAAATCTAAAGCTAGAGCATCCATAGCAGATGGCTCTACAGCCTCTGCTTGAAGACCTCCAGTGAGGCTGAGCCCAGCACTCCTCTAGGTAATTGGCCCAATTGTTAAACTGCTTTTACTGCCAAGCAATTTCTCCTAATGATCAGCCGAAAGATTTAGTCCTGCCCTCTCGGTGGGGAAGAGCATGAGAGAGGCTTGTGCTGCCTCCATTCTTCCTGTGCACCTCGTAGAAAAGACACAATAGGACCTTTGTAGGCTGTGGACAGTCACAGTGCATGGAAAGGTTTGCCACCCACCGTCCTGACCTGACTGTGGCCGTGGCGCTGCTGTTCAGGGCTGACCAGGGTGGCAGTGAGAGAGGGGAAGCACTGGGTTGGCAGTGGGTGCAAGTTCACACGCATGCTTGTGCCTGCCACTGCTAAAGTGGTTCTCCCCAGCCTGCCCCGCCCCATCTTAGTCCTGGTGAGTACCAGTGCTGCTGCAACCACGAGGGATCTCTTCTAATCCACTGCTTCCATCAAGGTCCAGAACTGGCAAGAATATAGCAAGCAGCTTGGCAAGTTCTTTGCCCAGACGTGTCTCTGTCTTAACTGATGATTATCAGCTTATCTGCTATCCCTGTGAATGGGTCAGAAAGTGGAGAGGTGGAAATGACTCATCCTTTGTCCTCTGCCTGGCCAAAAGGGAGGAGAGACTTAGCTTCAGGTTTTTTGGAATTGAGGTTGGGAAAAGGAGAAAGAGCTCAAGTAAGAATCTGATGGAGATTGTAAGGATTTCCTGTGAGGATCTGATGGTGCTGGTGGTTCCCCTAGAAATCCGCTTGCGAGATGGGACATCTGTTGGAGTTAAGCTGTATCTCCAAATGTGCTCAACCTGTAAAAAGGTAAAGGTACCCCTGCCCGTACGGGCCAGTCTTGACAGACTCTAGGGTTGTGCGCCCATCTCACTCAAGAGGCCGGGGGCCAGCGCTGTCCGGAGACACTTCCGGGTCACGTGGCCAGCGTGACATCGCTGCTCTGGCGAGCCAGAGCCGCACACGGAACGCCGTTTACCTTCCCGCTAGTAAGCGGTCCCTATTTATCTACTTGCACCCAGGGGTGATTTCGAACTGCTAGGTTGGCAGGTGCTGGGACCAAACAACGGGAGCGCACCCCGCTGCGGGGATTCGAACCGCCGACCTTTCGATTGGCAAGCCCTAGGCGCTGAGGCTTTTACCCACAGTGCCACCCGCTCAACCTGTACATATGTGTAAAAAAATATCACAAAAACCCAACAATTAAGCCTACAGTTACATCACTCAAAAGAAACAGAGCCCTGATACATCTGGTGCTTTTGATCTACGCACCACTTAGAGAAAACTAAACCTAACTAAAGCAATATATTTTTTGTGATATTTTAATAATGATATTGCTCAGTATTAGAAATTACTGTGAACTGCCTTGAGCATTTTTATGGGAAAAGGCACAGAAGATTAAAAAATAATAGGTGTGCTACTTGGAACTATTATCTCAAGGCATGCTGACAGAAAGAAAGCAATTAATCATGCAAAGTGGAAGAACGACTGTCTTTCCTCTGACATCCCGACCCTAAACATATTTGCTCAGAAATAAACCCCACTGTGTTCAATAGCGCTTTCTAGTAAGTCTGCTTAGGATTGCATCCTGTATATTATATTCATAATTAACAAACATACATAAAATATTCTATAAACGTTGACTGCAATGTATGTGTGTCTCTGTAAACAAACAAAGATTGTAGATATGTTCTACATTTTTAAGCAAAATAGTATACAGGAGAAAGGCAGGGGTGAGGAGCTGAATTTAGAAAGCTGTGACAATCATGAAATGAGTCCTAGTTGAGGGTAATACAGGAATTCAGTATTGGTTCTCAGAAGGGGGTGCTGTTACCTCATTTAATTTTCAGTGCATTGTATGCTGGAATACTCATCAAGATTTGGAAATTCAGCCTTACCAAACCCACCACCACCACCACAAAATTTCCTTACATTTATTAGCCTTTCCCCCCTTTACTGGTGCTTTATTTTAACCAGTTGCAGCCCGAACCAGGGCAAGCTCACTCAGAAATAAGTCCCACTGAATTCACAGGTACCAGTTCCTAAGTAACTGAGAAAGTTCACCTCCAATTGTATCCTCCAGCTTTCTTTTGCTTTGGACATAAGGTGTGCATTTGGGTTTTCATTCCACAGTTTAATTATTATGTTAAAGAACTTGAAAATCAATGCATGTGCGGCAGCCTAAAGAGGAAAAAGAGAACTAGAGCAGATTATTTACCTTTTGCATGGAAAACCATAAAACAAAAGATGTTCCATAGGTACAGATATATTAAAGAGTTATACTAACTTGATTGTTAAATAGGGTAATAGTAGTTTACAAGCACAATCTAACACAGGGTTAAATGCACTTAAATGATAAGCAGTTCGATCACTGGTCTATCTTGTTCAGTATGTTCCACACTATTGGGCAGTGGTTCTCCAGGGCTTTGGGCAGCGGACATTCCCAGCCCTACCTGGTGATGAGATTGAACCTAGAATCACCCCTTCTCCCTCATTCCTCTGAAATGGTTTCTCCCAGCCTTACCAGGAGATGCCAACCTTACCAGGGATTGAACCTGGAACCTTTTGCATCCAAAGCACTGAGCTTCACTGGAATCACTTACCTTTACCAACTTCACTGTAGCAGTGAAAGATTTAGATTATTAAAATGGCTGAATATTGTGGCAGTTTGGGTGATAAATATATAACTGGTTTGTTTTTCCCCCAAATGTAGCAAGAGTATTTATTTTGCAACCACCACCACCAACCACCTGTTGTTGCTCCAGCCATGCTGGGTGGCTTCCAACAAATTAAAACGTCAAACACAGTAAAACATCAAACATTTAAAACTCCGCTATATAGGGCTGCATTCAGGAAATAATAAGTATACATATTGGGAAGCTGATGCAAGCATCTACCTAAACTTACTCCTCTAGTGATATAAACTCATTATACCTTCCTTCATCGATCCATAGTAGCATACTCAAATTCAGCTGTAGGAATCAATGATATGACTGACAGTGCTTTCTGTACAGAGCTAGTCAGAAATAAGTCCCACTGATTCTGTGTTCACATTTCCATTTACTGTGCCCTCACTGGGTATCCAGTGCTGAGTATTTAACCCATGTTCATAGGATGCTGTCTAAAATGCATACATATCCTGTATTATTTTGAGAAATACTACTAATTGATGTGTTGCTTCTCAAACAATTTCACACTGATTTGGAGTCCTTAAGCCATTCCTTAACTCCTTTCCAGTCAAGGTATGAACACCTTTGCGTGGGGTAAAGGCATCCCCACCTGTTGACACTCCCTAGTATGTACACAAACAGAAACGAATGTGACACTAATTAAGCCATGTTGCTGTGAACAGCTGGTCATTGCTCACTAAAGTGGTGGTGTGACACACCCCAAGTTAAAAGGAGAAGCTTTTTCCCTTCCCCGAGTAAGTCTGTGCAGGATTGCACCCTCAGGCCTCGGTCCTGTATACCTGAAGAAGCGTCTCCACCCCCATCGTTCAGCACGGACACCGAGGTCCAGTGCCGAGGGCTTTCTGACGGTTCCCTCACTGCGAGAAGTGAAGTTACAGGGAACCAGGCAGAGGGCCTTCATGGTAGTGGTGCCTGCCATGCGAAACACCCTCCCATCAGATGTCAAGGAAATAAACAACGCTCTGACTTTTAGAAGACATCTGAAGGTAGCCCTGTTTAGGGAAGTTTTTAATGTTTATTTTTTTTTTATAATATATTTATTAAATATATTATATATTTATATATTATTATATTTATTATAATATATTTATTAAAGTTTTCACATTAAACATACATCAGAAAAAACACAATTCATCATTGTCCATTTAACATCTCTCAGTTGTTACATAGGACTCCCCCACACCTCCCGCATACACTTGCATCATTATTAAATTAATTTCAAACAAATTATCATTTTACTCATAATCTTAGTTTTGATTAGCATATAATTCATCCTTAAGTCTAATTTGGTGATAGACAATTGTTTTCTACTCTGGCATCCGGTTCAACACTCAGCCAAATTACAATATTTTTGTAAATAGATCTTGAATTTCTTCCAGTCTTCTTCCATCCTTTCTTCTCCCTGGTCTCGGATTCTGCCGGTCATCTCGGCTAGCTGCATATAGTCCATCAGCTGCATCTGCCATTCTTCCACAGCGGGTAGCTTCTGAGTTTTCCAGTTCTTGGCAATCAATATTCTTGCTGCTGTTGTTGCATACATAAAGAATGTTCTGTCCTTTTTTAACACACTCTGGTCGACGATACCCAAGAGAAAGGCCTCTGGTTTCTTAGTAAAGGTGTATTTAAACACCCTTTTTAATTCATTATATATTGTCTCCCAAAAGGCAGTTTTAGGGAAGTTTTTAATGTTTAATGCTGTATTGTGTTTTTAACGTTCGGTTGGAAGCTGCCCAGAGTGACTGGGGAAACCCAGCCAGATGGGCGGGGTATAAATAATAAATTATTATTATTATTATTACTACTACTACTACTACTACTACTACTACTACTACTAAGGCAAATAAGCATGCTTTTCCAAAATGTCCATAGCATTCTATTTGGATAGAAGGTGGTGCAATTTTTTTTAGAACAGTGATGGGGAATAAATAACTGGCGACATCTGTAGAGGAACAGAAAAGAGATGGCCTACCAGGTACCTCTTGCAGATCACCTGGGGTCTCTGACTTATAAACAGCATATCTTGTGCATCTCATGTGCAGAGGTTTTCTGGAGTTCATTGTAATCGTATAGTTTCCCATATCTGCCTCTGAGGATATGAGGTATAGGCTACTATGGGAATGTCATGAAGGTGTGGCTGTTGGGATTACTGGCATGGCCTCTCTTTCCTTCTCAGCTAAAGGTGCCTTAAAAACAGAATCTTCAGTTGCAACCACCAGAAATGAGCATTTCTAAACCCCTCGGGCTGTCTCTGTCTGATATAGAACATCTTGTTTGAACAAAAGGGCTTGAATGTTGTGAAACTTGTATTTGCTCACCTTTCAAAAAAGGATTGTTTTTAAATTGCAGGACTTTAATTTAGGGAACCTTAGGTTGCACCCTTTGCTTGCTGAGCAGAAAATGCTCCGTTCTTTTTTCTTTTAAAATGCAACTACAACTGCACCGAAGGATCCTGCAGTGGTATAAATCCTGAAAGTGACAACTCAAGCTCCTGTGTAATCTAAGAGTAAAATATCACTAAAGACAGGGCTTAGTTTTCACAAATTCCATTTGGGGGCTGTTGAGCACACGCCCCTCTGTTTTGTTGTACAGACATGCCTTGGGAAGCCTAGGCTGGTGGTGGATTACCATGACATGTACAAGTGGCAAAAAAGAGGAGGTGTGCTCATCACGTATAGTAGCGTAATATGAGCTGTGTTAACAGTATCTTGCATGAAAATGCTACCTGTGAGAATGTTAGCAGACTTCCATACCTAACCTGGCTTTCATACCTAGTCAGAAATCAGGGGAGGCAGGAGAACAGTAAAACCCTCACCACCAGCAGGCAGTTCAGTTCAGATAACCAGTTTACAAAGTGTGTATGAAATTCTTGCCAATGCTTTAAAGTAAATAAATAAAATATATGATTCCCTCCCATCACAATAGCAGTGGGGGAAAGGGGCTGCAGGAAATCAGTGTCCTGCTCAATATATCCAGGAAGACAAGAGGTTTGACCGCTATAGAGTCCTCCAACGCTTGGTGAAGTCAGTACAAGATACTTCCGAAGAGAAGCCAAAAACACTGCGAAAATACGTTCGCAAAGCACAGTTCTGATTTCCCTAAAAGTAACACTTTAAAGTGGGACACGGGTGGCGCTGTGGGTAAAAGCCTCAGCGCCTAGGGTTTGCCGATCGAAAGGTCGGCGGTTCGAATCCCCACGGCGGGGTGCGCTCCCGCTGCTCGGTCCCAGCGCCTGCCAACCTAGCAGTTCGAAAGCACCTCCGGGCGCAAGTAGATAAATAGGGACCGCTTACTAGCGGGAAGGTAAACGGCGTTTCCGTGTGCTGCGCTGGCTCGCCAGATGCAGCTTGTCACTCTGGCCACGTGACCCGGAAGTGTCTCCGGACAGCGCTGGCCCCTGGCCTCTTGAGTGAGATGGGCGCACAACCCTAGAGTCTGTCAAGACTGGCCCGTACGGGCAGGGGTACCTTTACCTTTACCTTTAACACTTTAAAGAGAGAGAGAGGAAGAGGAAGATTCCTGCCCTAAAAAGTTAAGATTTGGGGAAGCCTGCATCAGAGGGTTGGGTTCAGTTAAAACTCTTGCTAATGCTGATGTTATGGAGTCAGTGCCTGCTCTCATAGACGCTGTACCCGTGTCTTGTGGAGTTTCAATAACTGGACTATTTACTTCAGTTAATATTGCAGACCTCTTCCTTTTCATACTGCATAGTAAATATACAGGGACACTGTTATGTTTGTTGCAGCCTCTCTCTCTCTCTTACTTTGGTTTGCCCTTCCCATGCTATATATTCTGCATGTGTGTATATCAGTTGTGCAGCTCAGCAACCTTTCTCAGCGCAGAAGGGGAAGGCATCTCACAGTGCTGCTTTCGTCATCTCTTCTGAATTCCTCCCTCCACCCAGCTTTTCTTCTTAGTCCCCCCCCCCCCCCCCCGCCCCAGCTTTACTTGCTTCTTTGTGCGCACACACCATACATTTAATAGGCCAATCAGGCTTTTGGTGCCTGACAGATACTTTTGTTCTAAACTGGTAGCTATCTTTACTACAAGGTTGAGTTGCCTCATATAGGGCTGATTATGCAACTATATAAAACACTCCATGAAACTTAATCTAAAGTGATTTTCAAAATCTTTCAGTATTACACTGGAGTATAAAAAGTTAGCCACAACTGAAAATCCTAAGCTACAGACAATAGGATGTGGTAACCTTTTGGGTTTAGGATTAAAAATTATAGGATCATTGACCTTAAATGATTGATGTAGCCTGGGAAATCTAGAGTTAAGCAGCTTGGAGAACTGAAGACAAGCCACAGTTCTGGGGAACAGAAGGCTTCTTCTCCCCCCCCCCCCCCCGCTGACACCCGGCATTGTTTTAATCAAAGTACAGGTAGCGTTTGCAGAGTGATGGATCATGTGAATATTGTGCCTCCATGTTATGGGAATATTTTTTTCATAAGGTTGATCCTTTTGACTACTACATTGTGCAGTGTGTCACAGAATCCTATCATAACAAGCTACAGAAAAGAAAACGACATTTTTGCTATTAGTTGAGCTTCGAAACAAATGTTCTGGAAAATCAATAGCACGAATAAGAGGGCTGAAAGATTGCACCTAAAATTATTAAGATCTATCTACAGATATATTTGTCTATAGATATATGGAGGGAAGGGAAACTAAAGTCATATTTTTGTGTCCCCCCCCCCTAATTTGATTTGTTTCTGCTGATTGGATTTCTTCTTATATTTCCATCACACACACACACACACACACACACACACACACAAAATTTTAGGTGGAAAGAAAATGAACTATAGCTTTTTGTAGCGTGATAGGCGACAGGTCAGAAAAGCATTTCAGAATAATTTTACACCTTTTAACCTTAAAAAAATACTTTGCTGACAATTGAGAAAAGGCCTTAAAAGAAGTGCTGATCGGCATTCGCACAGCGGGGTTGCCATGTCCCATCACAGAGCAGAGGGTTTCTGCATAATGTATCCTGTAATAAGAAGTGTGTGCTGCTGCTGTTGCTGCTGCAAATCACAAGACTTGAGAAGCAGCTTTAAGAAAGTAGTCCTTGGCACGAACCGCTATTATGGATGACACTGAAAGTTTGGTCTTTAAAAAAAAAATCTTTGGGAAGAGAAGAAGAAGAAGAAGAAGATAAACCATTTAAAATTTTGACTTCAGCTTTGGGGAGGGAAAAAAACCCTTGTCTGTCATCAAAAATTGCCTGCATTGAATATACATGCTTTGAGTATTTCTGTTTCTCTTTGGCTCGATGTTTATGCATGGACAGCCTTGTTAAATGAGCACTGCTGAATCTAGTTAAATGAGTATTTCCATTTCCTCTTCCTACCACCAGAAATGTTAATTGTTTGGAAAATATCTTAACAATAGCCTGCACTAACAGCCCAACTCACAACCTAATCAAGTGAACCACTAGGATTCCAAACCAATTTCACCACTAAAATGCAACCTTAAATACAATGTAGGTTGGCTTAACTGTGCTGCCTGTGCATTGGGTAGGTGCAGCCCAGGTTGCAGGCTCAGTCCCCCTGCCTGAAACCCTGGGGAGCCATTTCCAGTAACTGTAGACAATGCTGAGCCCCATGGAACCCTGGACTGACTTAGTGTAATAAGGAAGCTTCATACCTTAACTGCACTTACAGTAACCCTTAACAGACATGCAATGTTGAGATAATGCACGGAATGGGTTTGCTCAGCATTTTGTGTGAGGCCTAAATTGGACAGGTGTGATTTAGCACGTTCGATACTAGTGGCAATGCCACTAGTAGTAGTAGTAATAATAATAATAATGATAATAATTTATTATTTGTACCCCACCCATCTGCCTGGGGCCCCCCAGCCACCCTGGGCGGCCTCCAACAAAGATTAAAAACACATTAAAATGTCACACATTAAAAACTTCCTTAAACAGGGCTGCCTTCAGATGTCTTCTAAATGTCAGGTAGTTGTTTATCGCTTTGACATCTGATGGGAGGGCGTTCCACAGGGCGGGTGCCACTACCGAGAAGGCCCTTTGCTTGGCTCCCTGTAACCTCACTTCTCGCAGCAAGGGAACCGCCAGAAGGCACTCAGTGCTGGACTTCAGCGTCCGGGCAGAACAATGGGGGTGGAGACGCTCCTTCAGGTATACTGGGCCGAGGCCGTTTAGGGCTTTAAATGTCAACACCAACACTTTGAATTGTGCTCGGAAACGTACCGCTCGGAAATATTCTGCTTAAATGGAAGGTCTCTGCTATGCTGTGTGCCCTTGTTTCAGTTTTCCACCGTGCTCTGAGCCAACTGTCCTGTCACAGGAGTTGTTCCCAGCACAACACAGCTTGGTATATGGTTGGGGTCGCTAGTGCCTTGATTAATTGATTGCATTCATACCAGTTTTAAGCAGTGAACATGTAGTGCTATATCAGGGATCCATTGGGGATCCATTGGCAATATCAGTCCAGTACTTTTTGTTCTAATCACTTGCTTTCCAGCACACCACGATTTGGTAGAAAGAATATTATGTTGTAGGCTAATTTTCATTTTTGCTTATAAAATTTTGCTAGCACTGATGGTGTTGTATAAATAAATAATAAACTGCAACCATCCCCCAAACAGTTTATTATTTCGAGCATTTCGAACCTGAGACGAGTACAGCCAGAATTTCAGAAGCTTTGCAGCACAAGCTGCAAATTAATTGACAAATTAACATACAATTATATGTATTCATAACCAGAAATGTGGGAGTTATAGTGATCTGGGTAATTTTGGTTTGCTTCTCCTTAACTATCTGAAGAATGGCCATGTTTGCAGCAATAAGGCAGCGGTGGCAAGACTTACCTGAGTGCATCTGCATAGCAGTTCTTTTCTCCCAAAGTATCTCTCCACCCTTTACAGCCAGTTGAATAAGACCATGGACTGGGGAGCAGGGCATCAGCATCTCTCAAAAATGGTGGTATGCCAACTCCTAGAACAGGGTTAGGGAAGTCTGTGTCCCTCCAGATCTTGATGGTACCTAAATCAGAGGCCTGGCTCCCTTATGATGGCTTCAGCTTGAGTAGCCATGGCATTTCTTAGTTGGGTCAGATGGCAATTTCCCAAAGCACAATGAAAGGGTGTTTTGTTGTATACTCCCTTGACTCCCATGTCTTCAGTGATTATGTATGCTCAAGTATACATTTCTGACTTACATACCAACCTCTTTTAAGAAAACTTTTTTTTTGGTGGTGGGGGGGACAACAAACAGACTTTAGAAGTTCATACAGACTTGATTTGAAAAAAAATGTAATAATCTGAATAAGATACCTTCTTGGAACTATCTTTTCCCTAAGTGAAAATGTAAAAGGTTCACAGGAGTGCATGTATGAAGACCTATGAATCAGGTTAATAATAGCCTGGTGGCAGGAAAATTCCTATCTGGTACTTTTATGATTTTATTTGTCATATAGTTCCCAAGACGAATAATGAAATATGTGTGTGTTACTTCTGAATTTTTAAAATGTGTTCCATACCAATAAATAAAACATTTAGACTCATCCAAAACAAATTGAGCGGGCTTGTTTCCAAATGTGAATTTAGCGCTAGCACTCTTGTGTTTTTACCTTGCTGTAGGAATGGGTGCCTGCGGTTTGGGTGGGTGGGGGATAACTAAATACACCAAATAAATTGGTAACTGAGCAGTGGCAAGGTCTGGATAGACCTGTTCTGGAAGAAATTTGTATTCCAGGTCTCTCTCTCTCTCTCTCTTTGTTCTCAGTAAGCTGGATCCAAGCTGTTAAGGGTTTTATACACTATACAGTGGTACCTTGGGTTACATACGCTTCAGGTTACAGACTCTGCTAACCCAGAAATAGTACCTCGGGTTAAGAACTTTGCTTCAGGATGAGAACAGAAATTGTGCTCTGGCAGCGCGGCAGCAGCAGGAGGCCCCATTAGCTATAGTGGTGCTTCAGCTTAAGAACAGTTTCAGGTTAAGAACGGGCCCCCAGAACGAATTAAGTACTTAACCCGAGGTACCACTGTAGTAATAGCTTGAATTCAACCCAGTAACAAATCAGCAGCCAGTGTAGATCTCTGAGCAGAAGTGTTATGTGCTAACAGGGCATCACTTCTGTTAGCAACCATGCTGCAGCATTCTGCACTAACTGTACTGTAGTTTCTAGGGCAAGAACAAGGAAAGCCTTGCACACAGCACATGGCAGTAATCCAATCCTGAAGTCAGTGGTATCAATCGTATCAACCATAATGATAGCAGGTGGCCAGTTTGCGTCTGCATGGTTTAAAACCAAACTATGCATGCAAAGGCTGGTCGGATCATCTGACCTTGTGAAGTGTTACGCACGGGAGCTTATCTGCAATTGCAGCACTGAAGTGACCTCTCTGGGGCGTAAGCCTGGACAGTGCATATGGAGATCCTGGGCTGCCCAGATGACAAGACCTTCATCTCGGCCTCGCTGATGTGGTCTAAAGGAAAGCAGAGCAGTATGTTTAGCACCAGCTTGGCTGTAGGAGTTGCCAGAAGGAGGCATACAAGACGCCACCTAACTACCTTAGGGACTCCACTCTGGATTTGTGTAGGGTTTACTCCTCAGCCTTTTCTTCTCCCAAGGATTTCCTGCAAGGCAGTGGAGGGTTAGGATCAGAGTTTTCCTTCTCCTAAATGAGCTGCCTTCCCAGGTTGATGAGCCCCATCTGCCCCTCATTTCCCTCTATGGCATGTGCAGAAGCCACATTCTTGACTATTGGACCCACTGTTGGACTCGTCTGCTGAATCCACCAGAGTCTGTCTTCACATGCAGGGGAAGTCCCTAATTCACTGAGGTTTTGAGACCCTTCAGCTATTCTCACCTGATTTAGCCAACCAGTCATAGCCATTTCCTGGGGTGTGACCATGAGTTGATCATAAGTTCTTGCAAAGCCATGTTTGTGGCATTCTATAATGTCTAACAATAAGCTGATCAACAGATGATGGTCTTGAAAAGCCCCATGCATAGTGTCCTGTCAGGGCCAGTGATCAACTGATTGTTGGGTCTTCTGAAGCCCCATTGGCAAGGCCAATGAAATCTATGGGCTCCATACCTTGACACCAATTTCATCCGAATCATGCCTTCCCCTGGAGCCTTCTAGAAACAGAAGTCTGGATAGCCATTAAAAATGGTAGGGAGATGAGGCCCCTCTGCCCCCATTAATTTGAGGAATGGATTACTATAGTTTCTGCTGCATTCCTCCTCCCTTGCAGCTTCCTATAACTGAAAAGCATTTCCAGCTGACTCCTGTCCCATTTTGTGCCTCAACTTATTTTTCTCATCTTGAATTTTGCCAGTTGACCTTCCTTTCCTTTCAACTTCCACCACCCCCTAATGGTCTTTATCTTTGTAAAGCTTCGGACAGGGCCTGCCTTCTTTAATTTTTTGTTTGGCACCTAGTGGGTGTATGCACTTTTTAAATATCCGGGATAAATCCTAACCATGTGTGTGCTACAGACAAGAAACCATCTAAACATTCATGTCTTCTCTAGCATCCCACCACAACTTACCCTGGGAGGATATCGAGTGGTTATTTTCAACATGAATTCTGTCACTGCATTAAACTACATGCTTCATAGTTTAATGTGACAAACAGAGTTCAAGTCCAGAATAACCAACCGATATCCTCGCAAAGTTACCATTCCCAGAACTAAGGGGGGAAAAGACATGGTAGAAAAAACTGTTTGATTTTTTTGGGGGGGGGTGTGTGTGGTCATTTCCACCAATGGAATCCAGGTTTGGCCTGTAAGAAAGCTTAAATATGACATCACTTTATTTACATACTGTTACCTTTTATTATTAAAGCAGCCTACTCTTCTCTCTCACTTTACTCCCAAATATATTTAGCAAATATCTTAAATTAGAAACTTTGAGTTAAACTACCAGGCTTTTCTTGGGGGAATCTCTTACCAATGCAACTATTCTGCCTAAGGCTACTGAAGTCTAGGAGAGCTGCTGTAGGCCTGTGTTTCCCCCCTGTTTATGGTGCCATAAGTTTGTTGTCCTTGTGTTCAAACTAAAATATTAAATGTGGATGTTGGTGGCATTACCTGTGTATAAAGACATGAAGGATTCTCAGCAGCCTTACTTTGCAAGGGAGGCAGATGCTAGAGAGCCTATTTAGAACAAGTTTTACATTGGTAAGCAGACCTGGGCCGGGAATCAGATGCAAGCTGTGAAATCAAGCCTGTTCTTTGGAAATTGGAAGGTGTCTCCCTCCTCCTGTATCTTCTCCACTCTCCAGGTTAATCTAATCTAAGTAAAACAATCAAAATGTAGGTACGCACTTTTCTTTCTTAAAACACACACACACACACACACACACACACACACCTGAATTGCACATTGGGGGTGGGAGGAATCAGGGTGTAATATTCAGATAAAAACAGAGGGGTGGTCAGAGCAAGACTCATGGTAGGTTCTCATAGATATTCCTCACATATCATGTTGCTAAGCGACACTTAGCAATGTGAATCCTTCTCCTTCTGCCATTCAGGTGCATCTTCAATGCACTTTCCTTTTGTCTTCATGATGTGGCATTATCATTTGAAGCGTTACAGGTGTCAGACCTGGCTGGAGGCAAATCGCGGGAAATGTGCAGAATACGAATGACAGGCACTGGCCAGAAATACTTTTATGTCTAGATTCTATACATATGTTTTGGAGGGGTGGGTGGCGGGTGGGGAGCGAGGGAGGGAATCTGCAACCCATATTTCATGTGTGTTGCAGCATGGCCGATAGAGATGCCAAGTTCCTTTAATCTATGCTGTTCATAATAGCAACAATACTGGCTTCAGCCTTGGTAGTAGTATTAGGAGGAGCGGTAACATCTGTTTTAAAGCAGTAACTGAGATAACAAAGTGCCATTTGCATCTCGGAGAGGTTGCCATCCCAGCACCCTCTCGTTCCACACACTCAGCCTTTTTCTCACTGTGAGCTAAAGCGGCAAGATGTCTTGGGGCAATGAGATGTCATAGAATAATAGAACTGTAGATTTGGTAGGGATCACAAGGGTCATCTAGCTCAACCCTCTGCAATGCTGTAATCTTTTGCCCAACCTGGGACTTGAACCCACGATGCTGAGATTAAGAGTCTCATGCTCTACCAACTGAGCTATGAGATACTTGTCTTTTGCTTAGGCTATGGACCACCAGTGCACCACAAGAGCCAACCAACCCCAACCCTCTGCTGTCTGGGGGAAACAAGGCTGGGCCAAGATGAGCAGCTGTTGAGGTGGACAAGATGGTACCCACACCTGCAGGGCAGGAAGGGGATGCTGGCCAAGCTAGATGGTACACATGGTTCTGTCCTCCCATAGGTTGCCCTGGTTTCCCAGCATCTTCCCCCTGATGTGGCCACTTTGTTCTGCTTACGGCTTTGCAGAGAAAACAAAAGTTGTCACTCTGGCCCACCTGGTGACTGACAGTGCAGTAATCCTGAACACTGTTGAAAGGGCAGGTTTTCAAGAATCGCCGTTGCCCGTTCCATATGGACACAGGATGTGAGAGAACACTTCATGTGCAAAGGTTAGCTTAGGGCTTTCTCCCCTCACATTTAATGCTGTGTCCAATGTTAGCCCTACTTAAAGCAGACCCATTGAAGTTAATAGACATGGTGGCAAACCTAAGTCTATTAATTTCATCGGGTCTGCTTATTATAGCTTAGTTGGCTATGACCCCCTGATGTCAGAGTACATTGTGAGTAACTGGGAGTCTCACTCAGAGAATTAAACACCTCAGTCCACATGCAGTTACTGATACTGCTTGTCATTCTTTGGTAGTGATTTGAGTAAGAGAACCCAGGTTCAAATTCCACCTCAGTCATGAAGCACACCAGGCACTATCTGTCAGTTTGACCTTCCTCACAGGGTTGTTGTGAGAATAAAATGTTAAGAGTGGCATACATGCCGCCTTGGAGGAAATGAGGTATATAAATGTAATAAGTAAATAAGTAATGAATAGCTCAGTAGCTCCAGGTCCATTGAAGATCCCTATAATCAGGATTAGGCAAGTGGCCAGGATGTACTGAACCACCACAGAGATCATTATTTGACCCATGAGAAGTTACTGGCTCATCTAACTTGAAGAGCAATGGGTCATTGTGTATGGCTGTTGACCAGAAGGTTGGTGGTTTGAGCAGGACCCCTGCATTGCGGGTGGGGTGGGGTGGGGGACGGGACTAGATGACTCTTGGGATCCCTACCAACTCTACAGTTCTGTGATTCTATGGTTGTCTACAATTGGCCACAGCTCTCCAGGGTTTTATGCAGGAGTCTTGATTCTCTTGCCAGAGATTGATGCTTGGACCATCAGTGCATGTGCTGTGCTGCTGAACTATGCCTGTCCCCTGTAGCTGGTTACTGAGGTATAAAGGGCCCCATGGATGCAGATGTTTCACTGGGGAACAATTTTTCCCCCATTTTCTGTTGCATGAGATTTTTCAACTGTTCTTATATGTTCTTTCAATGCTGATTTCAAATCTGAAATCAATTTTTTGTGTACATGCTATAGTTATTTTTCAATTTCCGACTTTTGCCGATATGTCATATTGAGACTGGGGATAAGTGGACACTGACACGTTGGTCTACCCTAACCACATGGCAATTATTGTTTTGCAAACTTAATTTTTCTTTATTTTTATAGTTTTGTAACCTAAATATTTGTATTTTTCAGATCGGACCATGGCTTCTTCAAGTAGACAAAAATCTGTAAACAAGCCTGATGCCTTTTGTTATGTATGTGGCTGCTCCGCACTTCCTCGTTAAAGACGCAATATAACAGCGTTTGTGAGGTGTGCCTATAAAAGCTATTTTGAAATTCCCCTGGGCAACCAAGACAATAAATGGGCTCCACATATTGTTTGTCACAATTGTGAGGAAATGCTTAGAGACTGGACAAAAGGAAAATGGAAGAGTACGCCTTTTGGGGTTCCCATGGTTTGGCGAGAACCCAAGGATCACACAAGTGACTGCTATTTTTGTTTCCCAGTGGTATCTACAAGCTGTTGTTATTTAGGTACTTGGTAAAGCCTTTCTGTTGTCCAAGCAAGAAGTTGACCGTTTTGAGATCTACACAGATGATCCAGTTGTGGTCCTCACCATGTTCACTTCCTTCATCTTCATAAGAGACAAACCCCTTAATAACTGGAATTGGGAGTTCCTCAGAGTGCGGGATAGGCAACAGTTTTTCTTGCCAATACCCTTCGTATTGACCAGACAAAAATAGCATAACAAAAAGCATCAAGCTTGTTACACATTTTTGTCTACTTGAAGAAGCCATGGTCCGATCTGAAAAATACAAATATTTAGGTTACAAAACTATAAAAATAAAGAAAAATTAAGTTTGCAAAACAATAATTACCATATGGTTAGGGTAGATCAACATGTCAGTGTCCACTTATCCCCAGTGTAAATATGACATATCGGCAAAAGTTGGAAATTGAAAGATAACTTTAGCATGTAAACGAAAATCAATTTCAGATTTGAAATCAGCATTGAAAGAACATATAAGAACAGTTGAAAAATCTCATGCAACAGAAAATGGAAAAAAAAATGTTCCCCAGTATACTGTGTTTCCCAAGGGAATACATTTTTTTGCATACCTCCAACTGTACATAGATATACATGTCACTTTCAATGCTATATAAGTCACTTACATTTATACTCATATTGTACTACTTTGGCTATGTGTTTAATAAAATATTGAATTCTTGCATTGTGAAAAACAAAGATTATGGTGAAAAACATGAATTGCAAAAAAACTAGAGCTTACAGAACAAAACCAACTTCAGATATGAAATCAGCACGTTGAAATTAGGTTGGAACAACTGCAGGTGTCAATGCAACAAAATTTTTGTTCCCCAGTGTTATATATAAAAACCAACGCTCTGAATTGTGTTTGGAAGCTCACAGCAGCAAGCAGAGACCTTGGGTTGTTACTTGCTCTTGGTGAGCCATGGTATCTCTTTTATACTTTATTTTAAAAACATTAAAATTCTATACTGCTTTTTATTGGTGACAATAATAAAGCACATCACAAGGCTCAATGAAACCAAAATCGTCAGTAAAAAAATGTACAATACTAAGGCATCTGGTACAAGAGGTCAGGGATGGAAAAGCAGATGGTCTTTAATTGTCAGTGAAATCACTCTGAAGTAGGTGCCTATCTAATTTCAGTAGGAAGAGCATTCCTCCGTAGTAGGCGCAAAATGGAAGAGGACCCTCCTCTGGACTTGGGTATATGGAGATGTGGATCACATTCCTATACTCTTTAGATGTTTAAAAACAACAACAAGTAGCCATTAAAGCCCTAGCCCCTGTGTACCGAACTAAACATATTCAACAAGTTGATCGAAACAATGCTTTTCAACTGTATTTCTCAGCCAAGGATCATGTCCTGAAAATGCAGCCATTGCCCTCCAAAGTTTTCTGCTATTAAAAACGACATTGCAGCAAATTTTAAGCGACATCTAAAATAGCTAGATGGGTAAAAAGATTTGCCGTCTGCCCTTTTATATGCCTGCAACAAGACCTATTGTTTTTTCCTCTGCTAAGCACAAAAGAACTAACGAAGGGACTGTTGAGGATGTATGACTGGGATGATGTCAGAATATTTCCAGCAAAAGAATGTCAACTCCTCTCTGGCCAGGACCAGGAACTGCCACTTACGTACTTTTTAACTCCTCCCCAACATTCTTCTTGTCCGGTTCCCACAGACGTGGAGTGGCACTGGAGGTCAGAGTGGACGAATACAAAAGGAGACCCCCTGCTGCCAGACCATCGTGCTGGGCTGTCACTTTGACTAATTCATGACTTCACCTTTAATCTCGCAGATCCATTATGGGTTAAAAAGAGACCCATTTTACAGCTGACAAGATTGAAGGGAGCACAGGCCAGGGTCCAAAAAAGGGGGGTGGGGGATAGAAACTCTTAAAGTGTGTATAATTGCAGCCACCTGCTAAAAATAAACTCCTTCCCCCACCACCTTCTTCTTCTTCTTTGCTTTTATTCCTTAGCCAATTGTCTATGCAATTTAGGAGACGGCAGCTAAATTCTACTAATTCCAAATCTAGTAGGTATTTTGATAAAGCATATTGTTAAAAGAATAAAAGGAAATTGTGTGTGTGTGCGTGCGTGTGTGTAGAAGAGCATATGGTTTCAGTATCAGAAATATATAGATAGAGAGAGAGAGAGAGGGTGGGGGAGTTTTAAATTGCTCATCATTGTGTCATTGGAGGTTTTGCAATTCCGAGCCAGATCACCATTGGGAGACAGGATTAATGTTAGCTAATAACTTTAAAATACTCATGTCAAGTGTTGGCTAATTAAGTCTACATGAATAAAAGCAGGGCAATAAACACACTTTTATACCAATTATTCTTTAAGAAACCCCCCTCCCAATTACATTTATTTTATTTTATTTTATTGTCTGCTTGAAAAATACTGAATATGCTCTAAGAAATAATTAAGCATGCTTTGTGGCGGCTGATGGACAGTGTCTTCAAATATAATTCTATCTAACAATTATTTTTGTTAATGGGGCAATCAATTCAAATATGTATTTACCAAAGATTTTTGTAAAAACTCCCTTAAGTGAGCCAAATGGTACTTTGTAGTGTTGAAAAGCAAGAGGAAATGATATGTGCCAAAGGGGGGGAAATGAATACATAGTACAAATAATTCAACACTGCAGGCATTTCATACACAGAGCTGCGAATCAGCAGGTGCTGAGAGATCAAGTGATATACATTCATGTGTGAACCAACTCTTTCTGTGCCAAGAAATATATATTTAGATGTAACAATTCCCTGCACTTGTGCAATTTTGCAAACCATGACATTAAACCAGCACTGAAGCAGCTACCTGAGCAAGTATTTAGGATCAGGGCTGTGCTTCTTACTGACTGTTCTGTGATGGTCTGACTTTCTCATTTTAAATAACCAAGGATAATGAATATGGACATACTGTATTAAAAACATTTCCCCCCTTAAAGCTCTGAAATGAATGATAGTCATACAAGAGGTCTTTGCATGTGCTCTATGAATCAGGAACCTATGAATTTAATTGCATGTGTGTTAGGAAAATGTCATTACTGTTAAATCATATAATTTAGTTTTAGCCTCATTAATATTATATCCTGAAACATTTCCAAACCATTGTTTTGATAAGATGCCTCATAGATTACACTCGCTCGGTTAAAGTACTCATGTTTGCAGAGATGGCTGAATTCCACTGCCCAGTCTAAGCTATAATTAATCTATGAAAACTTACCGGTAATTATAGGTTGGTTCCCTTCCTCACGTGCTTCTAGTTCACAGGATGTCCTGATGAGACAATGGGTTCTGCACTGGATGGAGGTGTGTGATCAGTTTTAAATGGGATTGCATAAAGAAACAAGCTTGCAGTTTTGAGGTTCTTCTGGACTCAGTGTTATATATGGGAATGCATGTGGCATTGGTGGCTAGCAATGCCTTCTACTAGCTTAGGTTGGTTTGGCAGATGCAACCCTATACAGAGAGATTAAACTTTGCTTTGGTTACTATGCACTATTGTAGTGGTAGATATCTGGCTTTCAAATTTCAGAAGCACCCCATGCAATGCAAACCGCCCCACCCCCTGCCTCTTGCCTTCTGTTCTAAGTCATTGTAGTGGCACCCTGTCAGCTCGGTATCCAGTGCATGTGAACCAGTTGCGCTCCCCTAAATCCACTTCTGCACTATTGACATCCCCACTGTGGAAGGACGTGTGGACCCAGAATTGGTTTCCACAGTCACTGTTAAGACTGTGTTCATGAAAGACAATCTTACTTGGCTACGAGTGATGGAAGAAGGAGGAGGAGGAGGAGATCCATGTGGGACTGCCTTTGAAAATGGTTAGGAAACTTCAGCTGGTGCAACATTTCTCTGATGAAAATTGGGATGTCCTGAGGAAAAGCAGGATATTCCAGGATCAAATCAGAAACTGGGATGGCTTCTGTATGTCCAGAACTGTCCCTGGAAAATAGAGACACTTGGAAGGTCTGCCTTGAAAACATTTGTATTCTGAATAGCAGGAATAGCAACAAAATGGTCAGAATACTGATAATAGCATCTTGCTGGCATGATATGCTTCATCCCAGCATGTGCTACCACTCACCTTTTTGAGTTTTGCCATGGGCAGGAGTTTGAAGTGAGACAGGAGCTGAAGGACAAGCTAGTAGTCAGGATCAAAGGGCAGGTCAGAACCAGAGGACAAAAGAGGAGGCAAGAACAAAAAATAACCAAAGATACAGGACCACACCAGAGCTCAGGGAAAACATGTTGCTCAAGCAAGGCTCACCTGGAACATGAAGCCCTTCAGAATCCTTCCTGCCAAGAAGGATCCAACCTGGGTTAGTGGTGTCACTCCAGAGCTGGAAGATTCTTCATTGAGAAGAATTTGCACTTGCAGTTCAGTGCTTAAGCACTCAGGGCTTCCACATACGAATTTCAGAGCAAGGAAACAGTCATGCACGCCTCTGCCTCTTAACTCTCCACACCATGGATTTTTCCTTCATTAGTAGGATAACTTTTAAGAGCTGGAGTTCCAAACAAGAACAATAGCTGGATATGTCAGGGACCAAATGTGGGACTATCTGCATGCAAAGCCAATGCTCCACCTACAAAGGTGTGGGCTGGGACTAGGCATCTTAGCATCATTACGAGTAAATATGGAAACAGTAAACATTTGCCATGGAAGAAGAATAATTCAGCCAAGCTGCAGCAGATTGGTTGGCAGACTAGGGAGGTCCTGGAGACATGTGCTTTTATCTGACACTCCTAATCTATTATGGCCCTCTTTATGTATAAAACTACCCTTCACCATGTTACTGTGATGCATTTTTTTTTAGACTGCCAAATGATTATCTCAGAGATGAAATAAATGAATATCATGAATGAATAATAATGAATTTTGCAAACCAAGTAATGACAAGGAACAGCAGATGCCCATCTCTTATATTAATGCTGATTCCAGCCCCTTTTATATTCCAATTTGGCTGAGGAAAGTGGAGCAGAATGCCGTTATAGAAAGCCGCTGAATGAACCACAAAGGATGAAGATCACAGCATCATGTACAACCTGATGACACTGTTTTAATATCAGTGTAAATTTACATCTTTAGTACTTCTTTTTTTCAAAAACACCACAGCGGATTGTTTCATGGGCTGTTTGTGAAGGCAATTTCCTTACTCATATAACATAACTCGCAAAACCACAAACACACAGGCAGTGTATACATAGGTTCTCTTGAAAGTTACTCCCACTCTGTTCAGTTATTACTCATTCCCAGGAAAGCGTGTGTTAGGATTGCAACGATAGACACTTGGATTTGGCAACAGGTTTAATTATTCTGGACTAGTCCATGTCAATGATAACTTTGTGCAACAAGGGGAAAGCAGGTTGTTGCTTCTGAAGCAGCTCTCCACCTCCTCCAGATTGTCCGAGTCCATCCTGCAAAAGAGAGCTCATGTGCTGTTCTGTCAAGTAGAAATTCCCAGCACAGCATCTGTCTGCAAGGCGACTTCTAGGAGCAGTTGGTTTGTAGCCTTTGGGAGCTGCTGCCTCCCTGTCTTTGTCATGCAGTTTGGGATGATGATGAGTTGCCTTGTCACTTGGCAAACTGCTTCTCTTTGGTTGCCATTCCAGAGATGGGCGGGGGGAGCCTTTGTTGTTTGCAATGCACTTTTCCTTAAGTCCTCCTGTGAGCTCTCTATATGAATTCTTTATAGATGAAATAATGAGAATTTCCTAGTGTCCCTATATGTGGTTCCCCTTTAATCCACCTGTGAAAAGTGCAACTTTTTTGTATATTTAGATCCCTGTGTCCTGTAACTCACAACCATCACCAACAGAAAGCTCTTCTGTAATCTTTGACAAACTCTTCCCTTCCCTATCCTATCCTTTCCTTTTCTTTTTGTTTGGTTTGGTTTTAGTTCATGAGCGTATAAGCTAAATCTAGATGAATGAGATCAATAATGCTGCGAGATATTTGAAATGAAGCATATGGCCCATTGAATATGCATGCAAGAATACACGGGGAGTGAACCTTTCGTTCTGGGAGAGAAGTGAATATCTGAAAAGTTTCCAAGGCAAAGTTGCGATACTGGACTATCTCTGCTGTAATGGCTAATAAACGGGAAACACAGCTAACAACAACACTATGAGGCTTCGGAAAGCTGGAAATGTATTGAAAGGCATCACATGAGCTTAACAAAGCTCTCTCCTTGGGGAAGAACCCTATAGTAAATAATTTACGCAAAGCTAATAATAATAATAATAATGATGATGATAATAATGATAATAAACGCACCAGAACAATATATGTGAATGTAGGAAATATTTTGCATTGTGACTGGTCCTTAGAGAGGAGGAAGAGCTGTTCTGTAGTTTGTTACTCTGTAGTTCAATATGTGCTTGGAGGTTTCAGATACTGGGGGTTTCTGTTTTGCGCTTAATCTGCACACAGCCCAAGGGGGAGGGGGGCAACCTGCCGTTGTAGGAGAGAAAAGAGACTGTGCTGCTGAATAGGAGCGATTGGGCATAAAGTAGTAAAGATGAGGGCCTAGAAGGGAGGGTAAGACAAGTGGGAGGTGAGAGACAAAAGAGAGGAGAGGAATTTCTTTCACAGAAAGGAGAAACTGTGTCATTCAGTGCGATTCCTGGAATAGAATCTTTAATGGTAAAGGAATGGCAGAGACAGGACCAAAAAACGAAACTAAACAAAAAAAAATCAACTCACTGCTCTTAAAAGTTCAGCTGGCCTGAAGCTTGATAGAGTTTCCTGTTTCTTTTTGTTTTCTTAATTTTATGTCCTTTTTTATTATTAAAGAAAAAGTCCTTCTAAAAAAAACCTGAATTTAGCCACATTGCTATATAGGATTGAGGGAAAACAACAGAGCATTCTGAACGTTATCATCCCATATTTGCCATTTGTGAGTAATCTTTAAAACCGGATTCTTTTAAAGCCTTCTCTTCCCCCTTTGTTGTGTTTACATTTTTCACTATAGGAACTATAATAGGGTGTACTATCTTCAAGTCCTTTACAGAGGAAGCAACCATCTTCTAATCCTATTACCAGGAGAGGGGTGTGTGGTAGGAGTAAAAAAGAAGATGCTTCATTACAGCACATAATAGCCCGGGATAAATAAGTCAAAATCAGCCTATACACACATCATAATGAAGTCCTGTGGTTGTACCATTTTGTGAAAGGCAAAATAATATGCAAATAGATTCTTGCGCACAGTCGCATTACCCACATGAAAAGAAGAGTTTGTTGCGGCTCTTCTTGAAGTGAGATGATTTCCAATTAAAAACAAACAAGCTAGGAAGCATGTGGTACTAACCACCGGAATGCAGAAACAAGAATGATTTTGGGGGGCATGTGCACAAAAATCGATCTCTGAATCTTAAACCAGAGCTAGATTTACAGCTGCAAGCGATAAATGAGTGATTGGTGCTTTCATTCAGGGTTTTTGTGGGGAAGGCTGCATTTGCAAGAGAATGTGGGGTGTGCAAGGATCTTCTTCGACCCATACTTACGGTGCAACCATGTGAATAATAAAGGGAGCAGGGGAAACTGCTTGCAATATTAACAAAGTAGGTTATTTGCTCAGATTGATAGCTATAATAAAACTGATGTTTTGTGTAAGCAGCTAAAACGTCGCTACATTTGCGGCTGGGGTTGCATGCAAACTACTTAGAATGGAATACTGTGATTCTACTCAAATTATTTTTATAGCATATTACTGTGGTTGAAATATGGACAATGTACACACCAGGTTTTATAGGAAAAAGCAGCTCAAAAGATAACTGTTGAATACATCAAACAACATTGGCTGTAAAGACAATCACACTTTAGATTTATTGTGGAACCATTATCCAAATTCTGCTGGTTTCAGATGCTAGATACAAGCAACACTGCACGGCCCTCCACAAACAGTAAGGCATTTCTGCAGGATTAATGCAACATATTGAGGAAACTCTTAGTGGAGTACAACATGAATACATGCTACACCATAAGCACAATATCCTGAAAAAGCTGAAATTTTAGATGCAGTAAGGCATGACTGTATACAGCTAGTTACCCAACTGAGTGCAGCCCATTAGTGGTGCATTTCCCCCCTCTTCTGTACTTGGGACCCTTGTCCCCCATTCTGCAGTCCAGGCAGGCAGCAAAACCAGGAGTTCCTGGCAGGTTGTCAAACATGGCTGGTGGGCTGCTTTTGGCTTCTATTTGGAAAGGTGGTAGGTCGTAACTTGTGCTTTTCTCAGGCAAAGATCTCACACCAAATTGGAAAACATCCTTCTGCTCATGAAGAAGGTCTTCTGCTTACAGGTGGGCACTGCTGGACCTAGGCAAATATCTTCTGCATTTTTCATCTCTCCTTTGAGAATGGTTACAGAGATCAAGGTGTTGTACTGATGAAGAAGTACATACCAGGACTCATCAGCCCTGTTCAGACATTTACCCTGATCATGAGAAGATTAAACAAGTAAAGGGATGGACACACATGCACAACCTCATTCCAACTTCTCTGTTTATTGGGCGTACTCCTCCCCTCAAACCTTCATACTTGAAGCCCAAAGGTCTGAAAGGGCCTCTAACCACCTCCAGCTAACTTGGGGGAGAGGGAGGCTCCGTGCAATTAGAACCCCACAAAATTAAGAGCCCACATGTGTAGGGACATTGTGGGGAGGCATGCTTGCATGTCTCCACCCCTTTCCATACTCTTAACTCTTGAAAAGGGCCTGAATATGGTTATTGAGATATCTCAATCTTTAAGCCATTTTACTTATTTTGTTGTGTTTTCCTGCCCTTCTTGGAAGTGGCATGGAGCCTTGGGCTAAGGACTTGGAATGCATATTCCAGAATACATTTTGATATATCAGTATTCAAGGTTGACATCGCATAGACAGCTGTTATACTTCACTGAAAAACACAATGTTAAACCAAGGTTATTTTCTTGGCTTATCACCTGTGGCCCGTTTGAACAAAACAAACTTCAGTCCCCAGTTCACACATAAGTCTAAGCTTGTTTGCTTGTTTGTGTGTGTAAAGTGAGAGCAGTAATTAACTATGGTTTGTCATGATTTACAAACTGTAGTTTACATTTTTCCTTTGAGAATGTTAAGCTGGCATTCTTGCTTGAAATGTACAGTAGAAATGGATGGAGTTCATGCTTGAAATTCATCTATCATCCACACCATAGGTGGTATTCAACTCACTTTTACTCAGAGTAGAATTATTAAAATTAGTGGACCTAACTTAGTCATGTTCATACATCCCAAGGGGTCTACTATGTGTAATAGTGAGTTGAATACCATCCCATACATTAAAAAACCTCTTATACCACTTGAACGGTTCTGGGGAGTCATGGGAACTGTAGCCTGTTAATGGTGTTGGGAACTGTACTTCTGTGAGGTCAGCACTATGGTTCTCAGGGTTCTCAGTGACTGTTAAAAGTGGTATAAGAGTGCTTTAAATCTATGGTGTGGATGTGACTGTAGACTCTTCTGTTAGTGAATGCCAATATACATTCTGATATTTCAGTATTAAAGGGAAATATCACATGTGTCTTATTTTAGAAGTTTTCATCCAAATGCCTCAGTGTTCAGGGAGATATTACAGTACTACCTTTTACATCTTTTCTGAATCCTTGGAAAACAAGTGTTGGGGCTAGAGAATGTTGTCCTGAGCTTGCACTCCCAATGAACTGGCTAAACCAAAGAGTGTGTTTTGCTCAGCCAATAAATCCCCCCACCCCATGTTCCAGTTTGCGGACTGAACTATAAGTAAGTTCTTGTCTAATAGTTTGAGCCCACAGCTACACACAGCTCTGGGCCTTATTAACTGACTCCAAATATGCTTGGAATTTGAAAGAAAAATCTCAAGTTTTTCTTAATTGGCCATGTTGCGCTATGTAGTCAGCTTATTCTTGTCAAACCCTGGGCTCCATTGTGAAGGAAACCTCTTGACAACAAAACAGACTTTTTGAAGTCTTAAGCATTGTTCACATGAGCAAGGGCTCACAGGATTAGGCCCAATATCACCCAATATGAATAAAACATAAGGCTCATTATACCTTTTGATGTTTGTATGGTTCCTCTCTTAAAATAGCCTAGAAGCTGTGCTTCACTTGCCAGAGTTAAAATCTCATTTTAGCTGCAGTAGCAGAATCTGTGTACCTATGATTGCAGGCTGTGCTTTATATCCTTGAATCCTGGATTCGATAGAAACTACGTAAACAAAGCTAAGAAACCTCTAAAGCAGATGGACAATGATAAAATGTGGGACACATTTGTTATAAGTAACAAATCATCATGACTTTTGTCATGGAAAAGTCTTCCAATTGATTAGTTTTGTGTATGGTGCTCCTGAATATGCAGGAAAATGCATGGAGAGTCCAGTCCTATCACATGTCTGCTCAGAAATAAGCCCTAGTGAGTTCAGTTGAATTTACTCCAGTCTAAGTATATTTACTCCAGTCTAAGTATGGCTCGCCAGAGCAGTGATGTCACGCTGGCCACGTGACCCGGAAGTGTCTCCGGACAGCGCTGGCCCCCGGCCTCTTGAGTGAGATGGGCGCACAACCCTAGAGTCTGTCAAGACTGGCCCGTACGGGCAGGGGTACCTTTACCTTTAAGTATATTTAGGATTGCAGCTTAAGTGATAGGAGGCAGTGAGGGCAGGACCAATCATTAATAGCACAATGCTATGCATGTCTACTTGAAAGTAAGTCTAACTCAGTGTGGCTTACTCCTAGGCATGCGGATATAAGATTGCAGCCTAAGATGCAAACAAGGGGTTCCTAAAACAGCGTTTGCATCATAATACAAATGTGGGGGGCATTTGCTGGGGGAAAGTCACCAGGTGTTTAGCTGGTGATATATTGCAAAGTGGAAAAACCACCTATCACCAAGCCCTACTGTTTTAGTTCCATCCTTGTTTCAGACATCATGATATATCAGTATATCACAATGTTTAGCTGGTGATATATAGCAATGTTGAAAACCAAATATTGGCCAGCCCTACTCCGCACTGCTGTGTTTTGTTGAAAGTCTCACTTGTACCTGCATCTTTCTAGAAGAGCACTCACTCATCTGTTATTGACCTTGAGTGAACTTTAAGCGGAAAGAACAACAAGTAATGAAAAAAGAAAAGAAAAGAAAACAATGTGAAGCTTTTGTAAGATCTTATATAACTAGCTTGGCTATATCAGGAACTTGTTGTTGGTTTTAATTATATATTTATGGGTGAACTTCTTAAGCATTATGCCACCTCCATGCCACCTCCTTCTGACTTCTAAATGAGCTGATTTAATGAACCGCTCCTGGGGTACAGTTTTCATTCATTCCTCCATTTGACTCTGTTGTGTGTCGGATACTTACTTATTTGCTTCCTTTAGCTCTATTAATTGCTAGCAGCATCCATGGTTGTGCTGCTGAAGAAAAATCACACTGTCAAATATAACTTCCACGGAAAATGTGATATGTGTGAACTAGGATTTTTGTTGTTTTTGTTGTCGCTATCTGGTATGAAGAACCTATGAAATGAATTCCCCTTGTGAAAAAATAATGATCCAAGCACAGTGAACTTAATGAGAATGTATGCATGTGCCTCCCCCAACCCAGCAAAAATATGAAACCTATGTTTGCAAAGGTGCATCTGTAAAAGAAGCAAGTTCACTATTTTGCAAGTCCATTTAAAATATTGTGAAAGAAAGCCAAGGGGTTGTTGCTATGAGACCTGAGTAGGTGGTCAAAGTTAAAATTAGACTTCTGCCTACTCCCTATAAGTATTGAATAACAGTTCATTAGTTTTATTCTCTAAGAGTTGATAGATTTGGATTTCTGTTCTATTTGTTTTCCTCTTTTGTGTTCTATTTCTTAGGAAGCTTTTATCATCTTTTTACTGAGAAGTTGATGTGCTCTTGTTTCCCGTTTGCTGCTTAGTGTCTGTGTGTAGCCTGATCATGTAGTCCCCCACTTTTTGGATCAGTCAGAGTGCTGTGTTTTTTCACCTGGGTAATCTAAGACAATTAATACCCTGTTTAATACATTGGCTGTGCAAATGTCGCTGATCCTATGCGTGTATAATTTTTTTATGCTATTTGTTACAGAAGACCTTTGCTCTGCTAAATTCCATGCCTTAGTTCAGTCTTACCCAACCTGGTGCTCCCCCACATGTTGTTGAATGCCAACTTCCATCAGCCCCAGGGAGCATGGTCAATAGTTAGGAATGATGGGAGTTGTAGTCCCACACATCCGGAGGGCACCAGGTTGGACAAGGTTGCCCTACTCAATTAATTGCTCAAACATTTTATGAAACTAACACACACACACACATTTTCAATAGTTGTGTAGACTGAGGAGCTGTGTCCCCTGGACAGTGGTATATTATGGCCAGACAAGCTCTTGGATGCTGTGTTACATTGAGAACTCAGAATGGATATACTTTCCCCCCAGTCACTCCGGAATGCTTGGGAGTAACAACAATAGAAACTCAGGTAGGATGTTTACTGCAGATCAGGAAAGGTACCATTAGGGCCAAGAGAATGCCAGCATAGTTCATGAGCTCATGAGTTCAAGGAAGCTCTCAAAGGCAGGGCTTCAAAAATGTCGTCTTTTCCAAATGACGACAACCAAAAGGAGCACAGACTTTGGCAAAAGAAATGCAAACTGGCAATAAGGAATGCAGAAAAAGAATTTACAGAACACGTTGCTATAAACATTAAAGCTAATAAAAATATTTAAATACATTAGGAGCAGGAAACTGGCTAGGGAGATGGTAAAAAGGAGGCAAGGGAGAAAGGTAATTGCAGTGAAACTGAATGAATTATTTACATACTTCATCACGGAAGATGAAATAACTTTCTCAGGAAGGTAGTCTGAGGAACCGGTACAAAGTCACTCGGTCTGGTGGTATTCAGTGAAGAGTATAAAATAATTTAATGTACTGATCTTCTAACAAAGATATAGTACTTGTTTGTAAGTTCAGCACCCATATCTGAGAACCATAAATAGAACACTTAAAAAAAAAAAAAAGGAATCCAGGGAGGATCTGGGAAATTAGAGGTTGGTTGTTTAACATCTACGCTGAGAAAAGTGGTGGAGAGCATTATTAAAATTAGAATTGTCAAACATATATAAGTCCTGCGGGAGAAGTACCATCATGGCTTCAGCATGGGTAGGTCTTGTCTAACTAACTTTCAGAGTTGTTTGAGAGTGTCAGTAAGCACGTGGATTGGGGTGATCCAGTACACACTGTGCACTTAGACTTTCAGAAAGCTTTTGATAAAGTCCCTCACCAAAGAATTCTGGGTAAGCTTACCAGTAATGAGATGAGAGGACAGATCTTCTTATGGGTCAGTAACTGGTTAAAGGAAGAAAGTACTGGTAAACTGGAAAGTAGGAAGAAACGGACAGTTCTCACAATGGAGGGACGAAAGAAATAGGGTCTTTCAAGGATCAGTATTGGGTTGTGTACTTTTTACCTTGTTCATAACCTGGAGATAGGGGTGTGCAGTGAGGTGACAAAGTTTGCTGAGCGCACCAAATTGTTCAGGGTGGTAAGAACAACAAGGGATTGCGAGGAGCTCCAAAATAGATAAATAAATCTCTCCAAACAAGGTGAAAGGGGATCGAAGCAGCAAATGTGATTCAGTGTAAGCAAGTGTAATGCACACTGAGGCAAAAAAAGAAAAAGAAAATCCTAATTTCACATATATGATTGTGAGGTCTGAGCTGGAAATGACTGCTGCTGGTGCATAACTCCATGAAAATGTTTACCCAGCATGTAGCAGCTGTGTAAAGGGCAAATTCCCAATAGCACTTGATGATGCGGTGGCTTATGGGATTGTGCCATTATAATTGCTTCATGCCACAGCTATGGGCAGTTGTATAGTGGAGAAAGTACTGGGAGCTGGGGTGGGGGAGGTAGCGCATCTCCAGGATTTTTTCAGAGCAGGAGCAATTACGTAACCAACTTGCCTTCCTCTCGCAATTGAATGTGACAATGAGGCTTTCAGTGATGACAGTTTTGCTGTTATTTTCTTACCCACCCTTCACCAAAAAGTCCAGGGTGGGTTGCAAAATGTAACCCACCAACAGTACAATATTGTGTACTGTTTCAAGTTTTGCTATTGTTTGTGATGGATTAGCATGGAGGAAGTCAGAGAATGGGGATAATAATACAGCAGAGCCTAGATACGCCTTTCTTTTGATGGACTTCCAATTTAAATGGATTGCATTTCTAACAAAATGGTTGCATTTCGGGTGGTTAAAGATATTTCGTTTATTGTCTTTTACAAGTTGACTGAAAGCTAGCAGAAGTAAGCATCACTTTACGCATAAGATTGAAGTCATGCCATGTGGTTGAACAGAGATGTTGCCCCAGATTCTCCCAGCCCAACTCCAACATGCTAGTTCCACCCTTTATTAGCTCAATATACTATTACTGTCAGCTGAGCCTAATAAATTGGGTATTATTCTATGTACTGCTGCTCTTTAGGAGGTATATATAATGGATCACCACTGCTCCCTTATCTGGGGTATTACTATGGGATATCATGGGGCTGTCATGATGAGCTTCTGCAAAAATTTCCACTGGCTATGGGATCTTTAATAAGCTATATTCTAGGCAGTTGGTCAGAAAAAAAGACAATAACATGCTGGAAGATGCAGAACTGCCATATCCTACTGCCAATCTGGCCTGATTTCTTTTCTTTCCAGTTTCTTCCACCCCAGGGACTAGCACTTGTTCCAGAGTTGGAAGAAAACAGCACAACACAAACATTTATTTGCAAATTTCAAACAAATGTTACCAACAGCTTTGGCTTTTTCTTTCTTTCTTTTTAAAGCAGCAACACCAGAACTCATGCCATCAGATTTTGGGAACTCGCACTCCCTGAATATATTCCAAAATATTCAGTGATCATCTATGTTTTTGCTTTAGACAGTTGTATTAAGAATCACAAAGGAACGCCATAAACACTAGGAGCAGTGCTGTTCTCCAAGGTTCTTTTGATGTCTGTCCCCTTCGTCTGTTTTCCCCGCAACAATCACAGAAGTAGAGCCACCTTCCACATTGCGACTGTTTCCCAGACAAAGGTTATCTGCACAAAATTTTCAAATTTTGAAACATTTCATTATTACAGTAATGACTATTGCTACTCTTAACAGACATGCTGTCAGGTTGCAAAATGTATACATTGGTTCGTGCAAAGGGGGGGGGAAGAAAGCGCAAGAGAGAAACCCCCTTTTTTTTATTAAAACACACACACATACACACAACAAAGGTCAAAACTTTTAAAATGTCACTTCTTCTGCAGTTTTGCATAGAAAATACACTGAGTCAGTGGGAGGGCTCCTTGTCCATAGAAACAGGCTGTAAGAAAAGAATGTTATCCTGCTGTTGTAGTTTCCACTTTCACTGGCAGCTGCGGTCTGAGCAGAAAAGCACTGTGGGAGCCTATTGTTACCCCAGCTGGGTAATAGTTTTCTTATTTTACAGTCAGGAACCGAGGGGGGTTGGGGTGCCTCAGCAAAGTGCCTGAAAATATAACTCCTGCAAACAGATCGCTTTCCTTCTTCCCAATGAGAAACAGGCATCCATAAATCTTTCATTTTGGCCCTCCAATCAAGGAAATGAATTTCTCTAAACAAAAGGAGGACTTGAATTTATTATTATTATTTATCATTTGGGGGGGGGAATAAAATAAACAAACAGTGCGTTAAAAAGGGAGGCTGCGTGATTATCATGCTGAATTCACCTTGAGGAACGCCATTCCTTGCTACAGTGCTGAGTAATGCAAATTGGTGTTTAATTATTATTTTTTAAAAACCAATGTAAAAATTGACACAAAACAGCATATTTTTTGACCTAAAGCTTCGTCTTTTTTTTTTTTTTTTTTGCTTTAAGAAAAAATCTCCCGTGAATGGGATCCTATACATGGGTGTAAATGGACTGGGTCTACAATTCAAAAGATTAATTAGCTGCAGAACAACCGTTTATATTTGTCACTAGTTTATCCAGTTAATGAGGCTGATTTTAGTTGCCATGGCAACCTAAGTTTTAAAGGTGAAAGGTCGCTGACCCAGTCATAGAGCCTTACAATCTCTTTTGGGGGCAGTTAATATCCCAGAATTTGTCAAACCAACTAATCATAATGCAAACCCTTCAGGATAGGTAAAGTGATTTCTATAGGTCCCAACCACACAGTTTGAATTTTGAAATCTCTCTGTGATTCTCTCATTTCAAAGTGAAGAATGCAGTACAAAATTCAAAAAAATAGGTATTGGTTTCTGCAGTTCGTAAAAAGTAAATTCCATGACAGGGACTATTATGGGAGAAGGCTAATTTGATAATTGGATCAGTGAAGTATGGAGAAATTTGTGCCATTTTTTCTGTATTGGAGGTATTTTTGCTGCATTCATTTGGTTAAATAGAGGGCTTTATTCTCCACAAGGTGATTTTTAAAATCATTATTTATCCGCTTTTCAAGAAGAAGTTCTCAGAGTGTTTAAACTGCATAATAAAACCATCTAAAACTTAATAAAATCTCTACTACACACTTCCTTAAACCTTTTAGGCCTGGTAAGGCAGACAGTATCAGCACCTTCTGACTTTCAGAACCTTTGGCAAAGGAGGCTGTCCTTGCTGGCAGAACATTGATGCAAAATGGCCTCTCCTCGTTGCTGCTGTTGTTGCCACACAAGACACGCACTGGCCAAGGGGAGTAGCGCCTCCCCAAACAACCAGGTCTAGGTATCACAAAATGTGAGTGTCCAAGGAAGGCAGTGTCCCCTGGGCAGATGGTGTCAGTCATGCGTACCAGCTCTCAAGCCATGTGACTTCTAGTCTTGTGAAATTTGGTCCATTGTATGTACAGAGCATACAACACCATATCTCAAACTCACTCTAGTTTCTGAATATAAATATAGGACTCTTCTCAAGACCCAGTTTGTCTCCTGCCCAGTGGTGTTGCGGGTTCACTTCACAATGGGGGGAAATGGTAATTTGAAGGACCCTTTAGGTTATAGCCATCTTTCCTTGCTAAGTGGGATAGCCATGGGGTAGCTAAGTGGGACTTCAATGAAATGAATGGAAAAATAAGTGAGTTTGGCAGGGTGAGCATGAAAAAAGTCAGCAATGCTAGCCAATTGGGAGCCCTTGGCTCCTCTCTTGTTTTATTATTTACTGAATTCCTTTATGAACGGTATAACAACAACAACAACAACAACAACAACAATTTATTATTTGTACCCCGCCCATCTGGCTGGGTTTCCCCAGCCACTCTGGGCGGCTTCCAACAAAGATTAAAAATACATCAAAATATCACACATTAAAAACTTCCCTGAGCCTTCAGTTGTCTTCTAAATGTCAGGTAGTTGTTTATCTCTTTGACATCTGATGGGAGGGCGTTCCACAGGGCGGGCACCATCTCTCTCTCTCTCTCTCTCTCTCTCTCTCTCTCTCTCTCACACACACACACACACACTTAAAACAATTACATAAATGAAACAATATAACAAAAATAGTACATATATACATAAAATCAATTCAGATCCAATACTGTGCGTATACTAATTGAGATAATGATCTTCATTTTGAAAGCATGTTGAAAGTGGAATATATTTAGAAGACCCCCCAAAAAACAAAGCAGATGGTGCTTGTTGGATAAGTAACATGAGCAAATTCCAAAGGATGGATGCCACCACACTAAACACCTGTTCCAACATCAGGCAGAATGAACCTCCAAATGGTATGGCACCTACAGGTGCAGTGATTGGTTGGGCATGTAGAGGGTTGATACAATCTTTTAGTTTCCTGTGCCTTTTACCTGAGGTTTTATTGAGAAGGATGCCAGCCCACAAGGTATGTCTGAGGGGTCTTGCATTTTGCCTGGCCATTGCCACTCTCTGATGGGAGAAATGTGATCTGAATGTGTGGGGGCGAGGAGTGGCATCATGGGCAGGAGAGTCCAGCCCCCAGGTGGTTTAGCTTAGGGGGCTCTAGGGATGGACAAATCTGTTGATTTTGGTGTGTCTCAGTTTCTTCCCATTTTCCCATTAGTGCACCATATATTTATTTAAGCCCTTGCAAAAATTTATCAGCATTTTAGTGCAAATTTCTTCTAATTTCTGCATGCAATTTTACCTAATATAAGGCATTTTTGCGTGTTATTTTCACAAATATTTTCACAAATATTTTATGCACACTTTATACTAGTATATGCATCTTTGCACACATTAGTTGGCTGATGAACTGGACTACAAAATTTAGGGAATTTCAAATTTCGAAGGTGGCTGAGTTTTGGTGTGCATACTGTTTTGGAAAGTACAGGTGGATACACCTTGAAATGCTGATTGAATTGCACTTCTCCCCCATTCCTAAGAGGCTCTTGCTACAGGACGAATAAGTTGTCTCTCCCTTCTTTAAATTAAATATTTCCCACTTTGTGTATGCTCACAAGTATTAATTCCCACGCCCCTTTCTAAAACCAAGTTTTAAAGCTGTCATGCCGCAAATCTCACTTTTGTAAAAACAAACCCTAAGTAGGGTTAAATTCTGATTAACAAGACCTAGAATAGTAAAGGATACAACCAACAAGGTGTTGCCCTGGGTTCCCTTTGGGTCAAAGGACGGGATAGAAATGTAATAACAACAACAACAAATTACTTTGAAAAGTTCAAATTTTGTGTCTGTGCATGTATGTGGTTAGTATCTTAAGAGACACGTGCAAATAAGTAAAAATAAACACACGCACACATATAATCTGCATAATTTCTATGGGGTCTCCTTGATTCCACATTGTTATACTTCAAGTTAAATCAATATCTTAGAATGCAGGTCAGAGCCTTGCTTGAAATATACCTGAAGGGGCGTCTCCACCCCCATCATTCAGCCCGGACACTGAGATCCAGCGCCGAGGGCCTTCTGGCGGTTCCCTCATTGCGAGAAGTGAGGCTACAGGGAACCAGACAGAGGGCCTTCTCGGTAGTGGCGCCCGCCCTGTGGAACGCCCTCCCATTAGATGTCAAAGAGATAAATAATTACCTGATATTCAGAAGACATCTTAAGGCAGCCCTGTTCAGGGAAGTTTTTAATATGTAATGCTGTACTGTTTTTAACACTGATTGGGAGCCGCCCAGAGTGGCTGGGGAAACTCAGCCAGATGGGCGGGGTATAAATAATAAATTATTATTATTATTATTATTATTATTATTATTATTATTATTATTAGTGTTTTGCCAAGTGTAATTGCTTAGGACATGAAAATATCGATAGATAGAAGGAGATTTATTTTAAGAGATACTTTGAAGGATGTGGTATTCCTACCCACTAAACTTCAGTGTCTGGGGATAGATAGATAGATAGATAGATAGATAGATAGATAGATAGATAGATAGATAAAGGTACCCCTGAGCATTAGGTCCAGTCGCGGACAACTCTGGGGTTGCAATGCTCATCTCTCTCTATAGGCCGAGGGAGCCAGCGTTTGTCCGCAAACAGCTTCCAGGTCATGTGGCCAGCATGACTAAGCCGCTTCTGGTGAACCAGAGCAGCACACGGAAATGCCGTTTACCTTCCTGTCGTAGCGGTACCTATTTATCTACTTGCACTTTGACGTGCTTTCGAACTGCTAGGTGGGCAGGAGCTGGGACCAAGCAACAGGAGCTCACTCTGTCGCGGGGATTCGAATTGCCGACCTTCTGATCAGCAAGCCACCCGTGTCCCAGATAGATAGATGATAGATAGATAGATAGATAGATGATAGATAGATAGATAGATAGATAGATAGATAGATAGATAGATAGATGATATAAAAACTGGTTGTTATGAACATCTGAAACTGCCTTATACTGAGGGCAGATCCACACTGTACATTTAAATCTCACCCGGGGAACTGCAGTGTCTCCCTCACAGACCTACAATTCCCAGAACTCTTAAAAAACTGCAGTTCAAGTCAGACCAGTGCTTCCTCTAGATTTCATTATCTAGCACTGACAGACGGAGGCTGCCCAAGGTTTTAGGCCAGGGTCCTTCCCAGCCCTACCTGGGACTTGAACTTTGACCCTTCTGGATGCAAAGTGAATGCTTTGCCACTGGGCTATGCCCCGTCCAGTTGTTGCCAAATGCACATAAGAGGTATGTGTATGTCAGACCCTCCAAGTCTCCCTATTTTCTAGGGACAGTCCTGGATTTACAGAAGCCATTCTGGTTTTTGATTCAATCCCAGAATGTCCCTCTTTCCCTATTTTTATCAGATAAATGTTGGAGGGTAGGGTGATGCAACCCTCAAGCCAAGTGGATAAGTAACTTTACAACCTTTTAGAAGACATCTAAAGGCAGCCCTATATAGGGAGGTTTTTTAAAAAAATGTTTAATGTTTTATTTTGTTTTTAAATATGGAGAAATGTTGGAGGATTTGGTATGTGTGCCAAAGAGGCAAGCAGGAGGGGCTACTTGAACTTTTCTCAGCCAGTGCTTTCCCACTGAATGTCTTCTCCCTAGCCATTCTCTATAGCCACCTGACTTATGGAAGTCACCCTCCCTGGGAGAAGTGGGAGGGTGACTTGGGGAGAAGTGGCTTCAGAGAGGAGCAAAGTGAAGAGTACAACACCCCTCCCTGCCTCCTCCTTCTGCTCTTCCCATCTCTCTTCCCATCCCTGTTCTATAGGAATTTGGTATAACCTGCATTCAAACAGGTGCATCATGGCAACTGGTTACATCTGTGCTTAGCAGGATGGCTGGGCTATAAAAACAGGCAAAGTGACAGACGCATTAAATAATATTTCTTTAGATTGTTTATGTGAAACTTTTTTGTCCAAGAGTCAACTTGGCTACTTCCTTCCATAATAAAAGTCACAGGACCAGTATCCTATTGGATGCTGGAGTTACAATGTCCACTTATAAGCCATTTTCGTGTGAAACTGGGTCACTCTCCCTTCAGGAACTCATGTGGCTGGTGAATCACCTTAGGGACACAGCTCAACAAGAGCCTCTACCAAGCCTGATAAATTCCAGCTGAGCATATGCTGGAGGGCTTGCAGATAATAATTGAAATATAAAGGAAAATGTTTTCTCTCTCTGCCACACATGGCCAAATGGCCTGTATACCACCTGTAGCTCCTGACAATGCCAGCTTATGAAGGAGTTGCCATTTACATCAAGGTGCTCTAGTTATGAGATGTTCTCCTACTTATTTTTTATTTTTTTTAAACTATATAGTTTTCTATGGCATTTCTGCTGTTCTGTTATGGTTCTTATTATTTCATGGTGCTATCACAGAGTCGGAAGGGACACTGAGGGTCATCTAGTCCAACCCCCTGATTTGTTTTTTCTTATATTATATTAGTTTTATTATAAGAACAGTAACAAGAAAACAGTGCAAAAATGAAGCCGACAACAGGAGAAGATGCAGTTCTTAATTCCTTGAGCTTAGCGCTTTCGTTTTGAAGGTGGGATGAGAGCTTTTTCTCAAGCTGAACTGCTCTCTTTAGTTGCTCTGTAAAATATACCCCAAGAGGAAGCAAAGGAAGGCTGTGTGTGCAAACAATCCATAGGGTAAAATGATGTTTACCTGTTTTAGTTTGGTCCATGATTTTTAGTTTGGTCATGGATTTTTATAATTCCAGTCTAAGGCTTTTCTGCTCTCAGAGGCACTAGCTTGTGAGGACGATTGTGTGCGGGGGGGGGGGGTTTATGTTGTGCTTGTGATGTCACACTTGATATCAGGACGTTGGGAGGAGCTGGGGTGGTGCTGCGCAGCTTAATTGGCTGACGGCTAGCCTCTTCTGCCATCTCCTGGCACTGCCCCCAGGAGGCCACTTTGACCCTCCTTCCCCTCCACAGCAGGAAGAGAAAAAGAAGGAGCCACCCACTGCTTGGCTCTGTGTTTTGGCTTTGTGCTTTTTGGATATTTGGGGGGGGGGCAGCTCCACCCCAAAAATATTCAGGGGGTCCAAAAGGGCTCGGCTACCAGGAGCTGCCACCCCTGTATGCTCCCACAGTGCTTATGGGTGGAGTTCAGTGTTGCTCTATGACAAACGTTCTGTCTCTGCAAGCAGTTGAGTTTGCCAGACAGAACAGTTCCCCCTCTCCTCCCCCCATGCACTATTCTGGGGGGGGGGTTCCCCTGATCCCCCACAGCCAATTTTGAGGGGCATAGGGATTGCAGGTGGAGAAACTGAGGGGAAAGCCCCATTGCACAAGCAAAAGTCCTTGCACGTTTCAGCTGACAGGGCTCATTAGGTGATTGTTATGTAGGATTAATGTAGGAAGATCAGAATAGTCTCACATTTCTAGAGATTGACCCCTTCCTTCCTTCCTTCCTTCCTTCCTTCCTTCCTTCCTTCCTTCCTTCCTTCCTTCCTTCCTTCCTTCCTTTTCTTCCTTCCTTCCTTCCTTCCTTTTCTTCCTTCCTGGTTAGTAGTATTTTGTAATGATCGCAACATAGTCATCCATAATTTCGCAGAAGCATGCTTAAGAGGCCTGTTATTCCTATTGGGAAACATTTTCTATTTCAACTCAGCTAGAGAAGGAGCCCTCACAGCAGCTCTGGAATTTATGTGCTAAGCTCAAGGGATCAGTGTTGCATCTTTTACTGTTGTCTGATTTATTTTTGTTCTTTAAATAAATGTCACAGGCACCTGGGAGAAGTGCCAGCTTACTTTCTTTATAAATAATAAAAGAAAGCATCGTAATTGATAGATGGCATAAAAAAAAAATCCACGTTGGAAAGCAATTTACACTGCAAAGTTTGAATGAGAAAATGCATTAGTTTTAATTACTTCTGCCATAGTATCTTCTAAGGGCACATGGGGAACGGTCTCAAAATGCTGATAGTGAAAGAGAGTGTGCCTCAGGATCCAGTTCTCCATAGTGGTTCTCTAAAGGACTGGAAAATGAACATATCTCAACAGATGAAAAGCTTTATAATGGAGATATGGTTTATGCACTCCTTTATTGCTGCCGGATGCCAACAACAAAACAGGTGGCATCCAAACCCATTACCTGTTCTTTTCTGTATTACATAAAAGTTTTGAGTATCTAGGCAAGGCTTTGAATTTTGACGACCTGGTGAGAATTTTTTTTAAAAAAGAATTATGCAGCCAAAACAAGATTTAGTCATTAAAAGAAGAATTCCAAGCTTATCGAAAGGAATGTAACATGGCGGTTAAACTACTAGCTGCCACAGTTGTAACTATCGCCCCTGTTTTCTCTAACGGCAAATGGCAAATTTAGTTTCCTGTTTTACTATGGGTTATGGCCAGTCACTCTGCTTTTGGGCACAAATTCTGAGGTGAGCAATTTAATACTCTCTCACGGGTAGTCAGGATCTATAATCGTTAGCCAGGCGGGCGGGGTATAAATAGTAAATTATTATTATTATATAATTATTAATAAGAACTTCATAAATATGGAGACCATGCACACGGATGCCATTAGGTCACTGGCTGAGGAAGACATGGGCCTTTCGAAGCATCCACTCAGGCAGCATATTGTCGGTGGTTACACTGTATGCCTTTCCACAATGGGCATAAAAATAGCAATGCAGCAAACCGTATCTGAAAGACACATGGGAGTTCATTGCTTATTTCATTATGAGAGAGCATTTTCTTTTAAATACACTGGGGCCTAAGAAAGTAGCTTTGTGAGCTAGATCTGTCCTATAGCCCTTCATTTGTCTATCTCTAATAAGAGAGGTTGTTATAAGTGTTGTTGTTGTTGTTGATGATGATGATGATGCTTTTTTCTTTGTCTAGCAGGGCTTGAAAGGTGTGCTCATTTAATTATAGGGGAGAAAAGACCTTCAAATATTCCAAAATATGTAAAGGGGGGACTCTTAGGGCTGTGGCCCATGTAGGGTCAATGGGTGCAACACCCATCCTGTAATATTTTTTAAGCACAGTTTAATGTTTATTACAAGACAGTTTCAGTTAAAGAGTATTTTTACAGTAGAAGAAAAGGTTTGGTTAAAAAATGAATCTTCAGCTACTATGAATATGACCAATGTGTTAAAAGGAAGTAACATAAGAAGGGAAATGGGTGAAGAGTAACTTACTGGTGGCACCCCACCCCACAGGATATCACAGAGCAGTGACCCCAAAATGGATATTTTCTACTGTTACCCTGGCACTCTGCAATGCCCTTCCCTCTGGCATACACGAAACATCATCCATCAGCTGCTTCAGATGTTTTGTAAAGACATATAATTTTGTCCTGGCTTTGCCTGACCCATAAGATTGTATCCTGTTATTACTGAATTTCTATTTTGATCTGTTTTCATAATACTGTTTTAATGGGGTTTTTTGGGAGGTTGCACCTCTGTTTTTATGATGGCATTTTATTGTTTCCATTTTGTATTTTTGCAAACTGCTTTGAGATTTTTCAATATTAAGAAGTACTCTTAAAACAAACGGATAAAATAAATTCTGGCCAGGAAGTAGCAACTCGACCTCTGGCGAAGGTGAAGGAGAAGCCTTCTCTGTGATTTTCTGCTATTCTAGGCTGGAGTAGGGCAGGGTTTTTCCCCTGGCTGCCACCTGTGGGAGAACCACTGAACACTTCTGAATTCTTAAAATTACTGTTCTCATTCAGCTTACACATTTCCAGTGCTAGCAATTCCTAGACACTAATGACACAATCCTATGCACAATTACTTGGAAGTAAGTCCAACTATGTTCAGTGAAACTCTCTCCCGCTATGGATGTTCATAAGACCACAACCATAGACACTTCAGCTTAGCAACAGGATTCTGGAAGCTTCTGTTGGTTATGAAAAGATCACTGATTTTCCATTCATTTTCTTTGAAATGCCACCTGGAGATAGGGCAACACCACCTAGAGAGGAAGATGGTTACAGCCATGACAAAGCTGATTGTCCTATAGTACCCTAAAATAGCGGTGCCCTATTCTGTAAAGATATATATGTGTGTGTGTGTGTATGAATAACCCATTCTTTTGTTAAAAAATGCCGGCATTCCTACGGCCAAGACAACCTACAAGTGTACCATTTGTGGTTTTTTAAAAAAATGCACTCTTCATCTCAGCAAATGAGTTGGAGTCTTCTTAGGGGGAGGGCAATTTCGTAAAGCGATTAATTTTTCTTGCCATTTTAATTTTTTAAAAAATAAAAAATGGCGACAGGATCCTTGAGAAGAAGACAACAAGCAAAGCTAGCTAACCAGCGCGTTCTCTTTTGTGAAGTTCACAATGACTGAGAAGTAAATTGCTTCTTAATAAGTTTTGTATTCTCCAAGGGTATGGTTAAAGGGTTAATTTAACGCTTGACCCATTAAAACCACTGAGTGCAGTGAGAACCTTACACGGCTGATCAGATGATTATTTCTGGGAGATAAGTGGCTGAAAACTGAGCTTCACTAGTTCAGGTAATCAAGGGAAATCGGCATAAAAGAGAAGATGCGGCTGAGTAAAGACAGAACAGCTACCTGAGATTCTATTACTTGTCGTCTTTCAAGCATAATAATGAGATTATAGTAACCCTAAACTGACTGAAAACAGAAATCTGGCTGTCTGTCAAGTTCATTGTGTTGAGTTTTACAACACTCCAGATCTGGTTCCTCTCTGAACCTGCCATAATTATACCAGGAAGACAAATTCAAAGAAACTTTTTTCAATCTTGGGTTATTGTCAGGGTTTGGCTTATGACCAACATAACTATTGTTAATGACATGGAGAATCTCGTTAATGCTTCTCTTCCCCCCCCCCCCCGCCGTGAGCCTATGCTAAGTAATATCACGATATACACCACTGCAAATATTTTTACATTGCATCTGTCACAGGGTCCCAAATTACTTTGCTATTGATCCATGTTGTTGTCTTGTGGTTATTCAAGTGAGAAAGCTTGGCTGTTTTTGTGTGTGTGTAAGTCCCATCATTTTTCCACCTCTTTAATAGAAACATCCAATCATGTCAGGGAGCTACAACTGAGATCCTAAACATACCTAACTGAAAATATATTCAGTTGTAAAACAGAAAGGAAAGGCACAGTCCTATTTCCAAGTTTGTTTTTGTTTTAAGAATCAGGGGAAAGTTAACAATGTTTATGCTATTACCCCCCCCTAAAAAAAACCCCATTAATCAAATATTAGCACCATACTTGAATGGTTTTCAAAGGCTCATATATCTCCCAAGTAACATATCATTTTTATTATCGCTTTCATCCTCAGCAGGAGAGCCAGTGGTCTTGAATAGGCAGAACCAGGACCAGAGTATACATTATGGTTGTCACAAGTGTGTGGCTGAAAATTGTCTCCCTGATGCATGTGCTCATTGTTATGCCATAATCCTCATATGTGTTTATAATTTGGTACTTGGCCACCAGATGGGCTCTTTTCCTGCCTTGAGAGCTTCTGCGGTTGGTGGATGGGGGTGGAGAGTCTCTAAACTACCACTGGCATGTGAACTGAATACTTCCTGGTTGCTGCTGTGTAGCAACTGGCGAAGGTGATGGCACGGTGGTCAGTTTTGAAGTGCAGGACGGAGCTCCTAATGAGAGCAACCATAGTCATGCCACCAAGGAGAGCTGTGCTGATCCGTCATTATACAAGAAGGAGCTGTAGCTCAGTAGTAGAGCATATGCTTTGTATGCAGAAGTTCCAGATCATAAGAAAACATAAGAAATCAAAACGAAAAGAATGAACCTACCACTAGCTGACACAGGACAGCTTCCTTTGTTCCTGTGCATACCCACCAAGACCAGCTGGGCCACCTCAAAATCTTTCACTGCCTCAGGCAATATACAAGATGCTCTTCCCAATTACACATACAGAAGTTGACCAGACTGGTTGCTCAGTCTTTCTTCAACACAGGCAATGGCACAGTGTCCTCCGTGGTGGAATTCTGCTGAGAACAGAAACTCTTCTCTTCAGCTGAGCAGAAGGAGTAGCTAGACACTGATGGTGGGGGATGAGGAATGAGGTCCAGACATTAAAAGCATGTTTGAGGGGGCAGTCAGCATTCCCTCCCTCCCTTGCACGGAAGAGCTCTGCACGTGTACATCAGCATATGTGAAGGGGCCCTTCTCACAGTTACCAAACACATGGGAATGGGGCATACCAGTGTATGGTCTTCATTGGCAGAGGTAGCTTGAATGGCTTGCAGCCCCTTCACATATGCTTTTAATGCACAAGGTGTCAATCTGAACCTTCCATAGCAACATGGCATGTAGATACAGGTATAGGTAATCCAGAGTGGAGTCCCTAAGGTGGTTGGATGGCGTATTGTATTCCTCCTTCCAGCAATCCTGCAGCCCAGCTGGTGCCAAATGTATTGATTCCCTTTCCTTTGGACCACATCAGTGAGGCCGAGAGGTGGGTCTTGTCATCTAGGCAGTTGAGGACCTCCATACACACTGCCCAGGCTTGTGCTATGGAGAAGTCACTTTAACAAATAACAACAGACAAATAAACCACACAAACAAGCTTAATTATTTGAAAATCCAATCTTATGAGCATATTACTTGACTTCCTCTAATCCCTCCCTTTATCTCTTTCTTTTCTTTTCTCTTTTTCTTTTGTAATTTTTGTTTTGGTTTGTTTTTTGGTTGTGCAACGTTTGTTGCAGTATGTGTTATAACTGTATAAAACTTAATAAAAATCATTAAGAAGTCACTTTGGTGCTGCAAACACAGCAGTTACCAACCAATGCAGGGCTGAAAAAAGCCCTTTAGCTGCTGGGTAGCTCAGTTGGTAGAACGTGAGACTGTTAATCTCAGGTTCATGGGTTCTGAGATGCTGTTCTCTGTTCCTAGGAATCTAGTGTCAGTTCTTCTATCTACCTTGGTGACCAAAGGCCTAACTCATTCACTCATATAGATTCTGGGGTCCTGTAAATCTTATCAGATCAGCTTGGTCCCCAATGTACTTGGAATCTCAGTATCCCTGATAATTGAGGTGTTTCTCTCTCCCTCCTGCTGCCACTCAGCTACCACACCCTGTCGGCTCCCCCTGCCTGTTCCTTGGAACTACCAGCAGGCACTATTGCCAGCAGTGGCCATCAGGACAGCCCAAGTGGGGCTATATTGCTCTCCAGGGTTCCTGACACTGTGCATTGCTGCCAGTTCCTGAGATGGGGAGAAGGAGGGGCAAGGCAGCAGGGAGCTTAGCATAGTGCTGGTGCAGTGATGGAGCCAATCCAAAACCCTTGATGCTGTTCCTTCACTGTACTGAGCTCCCTGCTTCCTTGCCCCTCCCCCTCTCAGTACAGTGGTACCTCGGGTTACAGATGCTTCAGGTTACAGACACTTCAGGTTACAGACTCCGCTAACCCAGAAATAGTACCTCGGGTTAAGAACTTTGTTTCAGGGTGAGAACAGAAATTGTGCAGCGGCAGCGGGAGGCCCCATTAGCTAAAGCAGTACCTCAGATTAAGAACAGTTTCAGGTTAAGAACGGACCTCCAGAACGAATTAAGTTCTTAACCCGAGGTACCACTGTAAGTGGCAGTAACGTCTAGCACTGGGAGGTTGGTACAGTGACACAGCCCTACCTGCATGGCCCACGCAACTGCTCACTGGCTATTGTAATTCTTGAAAGAGCTTGGCACAAGGAGTGGCACATCTCTATCTCCCTTATAGATAGAGGGAGGTAAGTTTGCATCAACATCATCTACACATTAGCACAATTCTGCTAATCATGATGATGGGCTAAAAATCTGAACTGGTTTGCTCCCCACCCAGCCCTCCACGTCTAGGCAGAGTTCCCACCCATCCCCCATGCTTGGCTCCTGACCTCAGACCGTCTTCCTCCACCCCAGCCCCCAACATGCACATAGTCAAAGCAGAATATCACCATATAATTTTGTAAGAATTTAAGGAGATGATTTTGGAAGCTCTGTTGGTTAGTTACACATCCCCTTCTAGGTTGACCTCTGATGCCTTTTTATCCTGATTAGGAACCTGTGAGTTTCCCCAGAAATTTGACTTCAGGTAAAACTCAGTGGCATCTCTAGTTAAGAGTACCATTTATAAATGTGTCATTCAGAATGTGGATGTGTTGAAGGCTCCTTCCATCCAAACACACACACACACACACACACACACACACACACACGTATATAGATATATATTCAATAGTGAAGAAATGACTGTGTTCTGGCACCAATGATTTTTTAAAAATGTGAACTGTAAAATTATGCTACAAAGTTTATTAAACTTTCAGGTGTTCCATTTTGACATGCTCTGATCTTTCCTTAACAATGACAGGATGCTACACAAAAATACTGCATTTCATCTGGTGTAAGTCTTTATCTTCTCTTGACAGATTATTGCTGGTTAAATTGTAGAGCTGACTTAAAGGCAGGACTCTTCAAGGGAGTCAGAAATTAAGGCTTCACCAAATGGTAATAAAGCTATTAAAAATGCAAACAGCAAACAGCTACACTGTACAGGTTAGACAGCTAATCCAAACTAGCAGTTTAAAAAAAAGCAGAGCAATTACACTTTTATTTAAATGCAAGGAATATGAGCAAGAATAGAATGAGGAGCCTTGTTTAAATGCATTCTTCTGAATATTTATTAGAAATAATATATGTAGTTAAGCCACTTATCTGATTTCAGTGAATAACTAAAATGCAAAAGATCAATTTTCATAATTATACCAAAGAAGTCTGTCTTTCATAAAAATCTCATTAATAACACCATTATTACTGAAAAATATCTCAGTATTATTATTGTTATTCTAATTATCGCAAAATGCTACTGATAATGTTGTCATAAAATTCCTTTTTAGTATCCTATTAAGGAAGAGAGACTAAATAGTGGTATAAGTTAAATCTACATCGTAAGTGGCATTATTAAAACCTTTGTGTACTTGGTTAAAATACATTATGTGTATAATTACATAAATTGCTTCAGGTTTGGAAAACAGGTCTGTATAAATGTGAGATAGATAGATATT